>NC_085141.1:268358783-268616288 GCF_024139115.2 Armigeres subalbatus
TTCTACCATTTTACATTGGACCCCGGACTTAAAAAGTGGCGACGAGGAAAAGGACTACGATACGGATACGATTGGATTTGGCTGCAAGGATAAAAGGGAAAAGGAGAACGGACTTGGCTACGGAATTGGACCTTGAATAAAAAAAAAAGAGAAAAAAGTTTGCCGGCCATCATTAATTGTTTGGCGCCGGTGCCGGTGAAATCGATAAGGATCAGCGACCCCAGCGAGAGAACGTTTTTTTTTTGTGAACACGACCCGAAAACGTTAGTGCTCCGGCGTTTATTGGCTGTAATCATCAAGGAGTATTATTGCACGATTTCCGTGGAAGGGCCATTTTGACTGTGGCATTATCGGCATCGTTCGGAGCGGCAATTTTAGGTGTAGAAAATGGCCACCATGGCGGTAACTATCGAGCCATACCGTAAAGGTTGCTCATACACAGACTGGATTGAGCGTCTGGAGTATTCCTTTGTTATAAATGAGATTACCGATCAAAACAAAAAAGCTTATCTTATTGCGTTAAGTGGACCTGTGATTTTTTCGGAACTTCGGCTGCTATATCCTAGTGAAAAGCTATCCGAGGTTTTGTATTCAGACATGGTTACTAATTTAAAGGCGCGATTAGACAAAACCGAATCAGATTTGGTTCAACGCATGAAATTCAATTGCAGGATGCAACAGCTTGACGAATCGGCAGAAGATTTTGTACTTTCATTAAAGCTCCAAGCTGAATTTTGTTCTTTTGGCGAGTTTAAGCAGGTGGCAATAAGAGATAGGATTTTAGCAGGACTGAGAGATGTTGCTCTCCGGCAACGCCTTTTAAATGAAGAGAATTTGACACTTCAAAGTGCCGAAAAACTTATTGCCACTTGGGAAATAGCCGGCGAGAATGCAAGAAATATCGGTTGTGGTAATACTTCTGGGTTAATAGCTTCCCTTCGCAATCAAAATCTGAATACAAATGGAAGGAGTTTCAAGCTAAGGTTAGCTAAGGTTTATGACCTGGCCAACAAATATAACAAGCACGTTGAGTTTGATGAAGAGGAACGGAGGCCGGTCAAGGCCAGATTAGGTTACAGGCAGCAAAATCGGGGACCGTTTGATTATAAAACTCGAAATAAAAACTACACCAATAATTACCAATCAAAGGATCAACGCAAAGAGGATGTTAGAAAACATTCTAGATATAGTGACCTGATTTGTGACTTCTGTGGTATCAGGGGTCACATAAAGCGTAAATGTTTCAAACTAAGGCAGCTGGAGAAGGAAGCGGTAAATCGGTTGGATGCGTCGGAGCCGGAACCCAGTGTCGATCGACACCTTAGCGATTTGTTACAAAGGATGAATGCTAAAGACTCGGACAGTGATAGCGACGAGGATGGAGATTCAAATTGGAAGCGCGGTCCTTCTCGCTCATCGCAGCCAGCTGAAGCCATGTAAAAGTGTTGGGGGTATGCCAAGTCCTAACATTTTTGTACAACAACGACGCCAAAACAATCAGCAGCAAGAGCGCGAGGAAGAAGGTGCAATGCGTGGAGACGACGTGAACATGCCTTGTTCGAGTAACGAGGGTTTGGTACACTAAGTGGTCGGAGAAGGTTCGACTCAAGGGGTTCAGGGGAACCTTGCAATGAAGACAGCAAATCAACTCTCGCATCAGTTAAGAAAAAGAAAACGGAACGAGTCGGCGTCGTTGTCGAATTCTCCCTTGAGGAGGTCAAAGCGGAAAAAGTTTTTGAAAATAGACAGTGATTATGTTTATACTTAAAAGAAGGGCTCAGAGTTCCCTTATCGAATGTTTATTATTTTTTAAATTTAAGCTTGCTATCAAGCGATCGAATGAAATAAATTAGATTATAGATCTTTCGAATAATAAGCCGTTGATTGATAGTATGATATGCTCGCTGATATGTTGATTCTTGAGGATGAAGGATCTGTTGTGTCTAGCTAAATTAGGTCATCGATATTTAAGAGTGTTTATTCGAAGAACGCACCCCAGAACTGTCAATTAGAAGTCATTATAAAATAATCTGAAAAGAAGAAGTTTTCGAGGTTGAATAAATGTGAGGCAGTGGTCTCTTACCAATTTGGACTTCATCGAAGCAACTTGTGATTTTATTGTGTGCTATATCTTGATCCCGAATCTACCATTTTACATTGGACCCCGGACTTAAAAAAGTCTAATAATTTTGTTTTATTCTTTTTCTTCGAAGTTTTGTTGTGTTTTGTCTCTGTCTTTCTGTCCCGTAGAGCGCCGTAGCTCTGGCCATCCGGAAGATGCTCCCATTCGAACCATTCTTCGAGCACGACGACACAACACATCGTCCCCGACGCCAAATGACCGGATGAGCTGCTGAAATTCCTTGATTATGATAATTCCCTAATTCCCGAATCCTAATCCTCGTCCATTCTTAAACATTGTAAACCTAACCTCGATTCACCACGAGTACGTTGGCTTATTCCCTCTGTTACTAATTTAATAATAAGATTATGTCAATTGTACATATCACAAAGAAACGTGGCTCCGTAAAGTGTTATACACGCCTGAGCCTACCAAATAAACGAAATTGGAAAAAAAAAGTTTGGATTAATCTAAACGAAGACTATACTGCCGTTATACACATAACTGTCTCATGTATATAGGGAATCCCAGCAAACATGGGACAAATTTGCGTATGACGGCAGTATAGGGGCTGGACGGACGATCTGTATCTCTTTCTCATACAGTTTTTGTTTTGTTTTTCTCATAAAATTCAGAAACAATAATAGTAGTTTGTGCAACTAGTTGCAAAAAGATGATTTTTTCAGCACGAGTTGTACGTTTATCCAACGAGGCTTGCCGAGTTGGATAAATACTACGAGTGCTGAAAAAAATCGAGTTTTGCAACGAGTTGCACACAATATTTTTTGCAATGACGAAAAATGGGCTTTGATACGATAAATCTGTACCAAAATGGGGCAATTTTATTTACTTCACATGACCAATCTTGCCAAAAGATCATGCTGCTGCAGGAAACAAACATATTCCATGTTATTATGCCTCATTGTATGCTCGGCAGACCATAAAGCGATAGATAAACCCGCCTTTGGAAAATTTGATGTCATGGCCATCAAATTATCTCATTTATTGTATGACATGGAGAATACACTATTTGAACACTCACCCAAGCTAATTGAGCTAAATATGGTCATGTAACTACTGTACTAAGGCTGGTTTTTCATTTTAGCACCCAAATGAGTGCTTTAATGGATTTTATGCATGGGTTGCATAATGTTTATTAAAGCATCCATTTCATTGGTATGGAAAAGTAGGCCGTTTCATCACTCAAATGTCAACTGTAAACCAGGTATTATGATCAGGAATTGCAAAATAGTAGTTTGTGCAACTAGTTGCAAAAAGATGATTTTTTCAGCACGAGTTGTACGTTTATCCAACGAGGCTTGCCGAGTTGGATAAATACTACGAGAGCTGAAAAAATCGAGTTTTGCTACGAGTTGCACACGCTATTTTTTGCAATGACGAAAAATGGGCTTAAATATGATAGATCTGTACCAAAATGGTACAATTTTATTCACTTAGTATATGACCAATCTTGTCAAACAATCATGTTGCTGCAGAAAACAAATAGATTCCATGTAAATCGTGCCTCATTGGGTGCTCGACAGACCATAAGGCGATAGATAAACCAGACTTTGGAGAATTTGATGTCATGTCCATCAAATTGATTCATTTATTACGCGACACATAGAATACACTATTTGAACACTCACCAAAGCCGATTTAGCTAAATGTGGTCATGTAACTATTGTTCTAATACTGGTTTTCCATTATAGCACCCAAATGAGTGCTTTAATGGATTTTATGCAACCCATTTGAGTTAATAATGTCCATTAAAGCACCCATGTCATTGGTATGGAAAAGTAGGCCGTTTTATCACTCAAACGTCAACTGTAAACCAGATATTATGATCAGGAATTGCAAAAAAAATTATAACAAGTTCCCGCTATTTAGAGTCTTCGCTGAGTGTTCTTTTGTTGTTGGGTCGTAGATTTTAAATAAACTTTTTTCTTGGGAATAAAAACCAGTGACAATGTATACCTACCTACTGCTATATGACCATGCATTGGAGCCTGTACAAATTCAAGAAATCTGTGCATAGGAAATGTGTACTTCGAGTCGTCGATAGGTAGGTTCTAGACATACTTCATTCGCCATCGTGAACTCAAAAAGGCACTCGAACCGCTACGAATGCCTCAGAGCAGAGCAATACACATTCACATTCGGTCGCCTTCGTAGTCTGCTAGGGATTTTAGTCAAAACAGTATCAATTTTACTGAATCCTTTTTAACATCCCCAAAATAGTGGCGCAACCTAGCAACCTTTACGATGTGTATTTACGGAGTAAAATTTACTATGTTCACAATGTCAGTTCTCAGCAAATTTCGACTCAACGAATCTTCTTCTTATGAGCATTACATACCCCCTGGGACACCGTCATTTCGCATTTATTAAGCACTTTCACAGTTGTTAACTGCGAGGTTTCAAAGCCGAGTAACAATTTTTGCATTTTTATGTCATGAGGCCAATACGATGATACATTTATGTCCAGCGAAGTCTAGAAAACTTCCGACCCGATTTTTTCTAGACCGGACCGGGATTCGAACCCAGCATGGTCTTACTTTGTAGCCGCGCATCCTATCAAACGGCTGAGGAAGCCCCAACTCAACGAATACCCACTTTAATTTCCAACTTAAGAACTTAACAACTCAACAACTTCCAGCTTAAGTCCGGGTTTCGCTAGTCACGTACGCTATTTACGGGATGGGCGTTTTAACGAAGTGCCTGCGAAATTTGATTTTAATTTGACCAAGTTAATGTTAATTTTATCTGTCTGTGCGACCCGTTCGAAGATTAATATAAATAAATAAATAAATGGTATCGATCCCCATGCTTTTGTTATTTTTGTCATAGACTGAAGGAGGAGAAATCGATGGAACCTCCTCTTTTTAATTTCTGATAGTATAGTATACACGCATTTCAGAAGAAACATATGTATCACGAATTTCCGATCTACGAATCACACTGAGATAGTGCTAATGTCAAACTTTTTAACGTCCCACATAACTGATGACATTCGAAGTATATGAAATACAGTTGAAAAAAAAGTTATGATTTGAAAGTGTCAAACTTTTTAACGTCCCACATAACTGATGACATTCGAAGTATATGAAATACAGTTGAAAAAAAAGTTATGATTTGAAAGTGTGGTGACTGGGTCATCGAATGGAAGACTAATGGAAAAAATGTTTTTTTAATGCACACATTAGTATGATCTTTGATTGCCATTTACCGGCTAGAAAATACAGGATAACTTCCAATGCTAATTTAATTCAAATAATATTTTTTGCTACCATATTGAGGGCTACAGACAACATATGCCGTAAACCATATTGTTCCGTTGGAACGTCCGTGTTGATGAAGATAAGCTATATAGCAGCATATTTTTATTGAAAGTCAGAAATTTCGGTTCTCATATCCAAAGTTATTTTCATCGACATAACCTACGAAAAGTCTAAGCAAACCATATCGTTTTAATGGTGTACTTCGTAGATTGGATCACATTGGATGCTAGTGATACTCTTGTTGTTTTTATCCTTGTTTAGACTGATATCTGAAATCGAGATGGGAGTCATCCTTTAATCTAATTCAACACACAAATGACAAAATCGTGATAATAACTACTACTGGCCTCAAGTAACCTTGATATTTTTCATTTATTCAATAATTATTGAACTGGTATTTTTGTGTTTAATTTAAGTTTAATTCGGGAAATGAGACAGCCCTAATGATAGGCCCCTGACTCAGCGACATCCCCATAAGTATCACAGAGTTGAAAACTGGTGAAAGTTTTAGTTGTGTAATCTAACAATCCGACCAAGATAGATTATACCTCATAAAGCATCACGTGAGAGTGTCTGACCATCTTTACGGGTAGTCTTACTATCGAAAATTCTAATTACCAATTCTCAAGTGATTCCGATGAGACACTGGGTTTAATAAAGAAGATAATTATATTGGAAGTGTAAGCCGGATTGGGAGCAACGTTCTGACGAAATCAACGGTCAAATTTAATGTTTGATGACTGCTTCTATCTATATATTGTACATTACATAATATTCATCAAAATCGAATAATTATTTAATTATTAGTCCAAATTTTGGCGCATTTGAGTTGCATATAATTAAGATAAAGAGGAATACTCTGTCTGTTACATACATTTATCAACCGAACAAGCATCAACTCTCTACTATAGAACCAGTTTCTTTGCGCCTAACCCTTTTCAGCGGGCGAAAAATGGTGATAATATGTACATAAACAGGTGTAGGATTGCAAACAAACATCGCCGCATCGGTATCGCGTAATGTAAACGCGATGAAGATACATGTACGTTCGCTGTTTACCACATTCCGGACTGCCTTGGTTAGACATTTCTGTGGACTTAGATTTCGCTTAGTAGTCAAATTAGGCGTGAGATAGCAATTTCATTCGAAACAGCCGCAAGCTATTCTCAACGATGGAGACAGCTTCTAGCAATAGCAACATCACTGGCGTGGAAATATTTCCATCAAACCATTAGTGCAGCCTGAACGCACTTACTGTCAGTATCAGTCTAGGAAAAGCAATAACAACAGCAAAAATCAGATCTGCGCGTTGTTATCCATCCCTTGGATGATAGGACACACGGAAAATCAGGGTGGGATGCTGTATGCCTTTTCACTGTTTGCTTGGCTGTATGTGTTAAATTTTCTTCTGCCATGGAACGCCACCTGCCAAATTTCTTCTGATATAAGGAAATCTGCTCCATAATATGATATTGGAGCTAAATTGCAACAATTATTTGCTGGCTATGATGATAATTACTAGTTTAAACGAGTACCTTGTCCTTTGATATATCTTCAATTAGTATCAACCGCCCAATAGTATTGTGTCCCTTAATTTTGATTGATTTACCTAAAATAAGAAATTTATGTCATTGTTTTGATATTGAAAAGATTAGCAACTTACCTTATAAATTATCAACCCAATTTGTTTAAGACTCCAATCACCAATGATGTTGTCAACTTTACTTTGTGCAGGATACGATTTTATCCACGATATTTTCTAATCAGCCACCAAAAATGTTCTCCACCCAAGAACACACAAAACACAAGAAACACTATCTGACGCACTCCGGCATTTACCAGATCACTTGAGCACCAATCTGCAACCAGAAACTCTGAACTCAATCATGCAACACTAGTCACCGCTATCTAAACACTATTTTATCGCGAAGCTAACTTCGCCACGCATAATTCGTGAAAAGAAAACACTTGGCTTAGATCCTTAGTAAGGTCAAAACAGTTTTTTTCTCGTCACCACCTTACAGCGATAGATACTCGGTATACGCACCAACCAATAATACACGCACCAACATTGGAACTAACCACTGTATTGAATGGGTTATCCTGAAGTTGCATCTAAGCAGCTATCGAAAACAGACACGCACACCGATCTGCGCTTCGCTCTCCGCTGATAGTGGACACGGAACGTCAAACAAATCATCACACTCACACAAGGCGGAAAGCGCTGTCACTGTCATATGACGATTTATTTATCATCTGTTCTAGTACAGCACATATAAGTATGTAGTCTAGTACTTCATGTCAAAAAATCGAATTTTATACGTTAGGAATGAATCACATGCCAATATGCAATGCTATACAGAATAGAGTATTTTATTATATTTTAGTGTACTATGTTTCGGGCAGGGAAATTCTACGATTTTCTGCACTTACTCACATAATAAAACTACGTATCATACGTTTACATACACAACATTTTATCTTCACATTGAAGGAAATTCGTATGATGAGGATTATCACTCCTAGATTTAGCTCCTATAGAACTAGGAAGGAAGAGCAGAACAACAAATAAAGAACACATTTTGCAATAATAACAAATTTTGTTATTCATTCACAATATTACATTTTCGACATATCAATGATAACTGATTTTGATATTTTCTTTTTCTGCAAATATTTTACTATTGGTTTGCTTTTATAATGGCAAAATGAGTTATTTTTAAGCTCTTTTCTGGAACAATTTCTGCTATTATTTTAGTTATGTTGGAAACTATATCAAACAAACTAACATCAGATTTTGCTATTCTGTTATTCACATATTAATTGTAAAATTTGTTATTCGTTTGCTATATTCTGCTACCCGGTATACTACCATTATGGCCCGTTTACATATACGCTAGCTCTAGCGGATAATTCACTAGCTGACAATACTAGCGCGAAATTAGCATAATGTAAACGCTCATTAGCGAAGACAATTCCTGTTTAGATTGTGGTATTATTGCGCTAGTACTGTCGAATAGTGCATTGTGCGCTAGAACTACTAGAACGGGCCATTATCGAGTCATCGCTGAACAAGAACGTGGCCAGGACAGATCTCGACGAGCGGGGGCTACGATGCACTATGGAAAATTCTCATACAAATTGGCGGCCAACTTTTTTTTCAATAAAAACTGTTTCTATGCAACTTATCTTATGTGAAGAAATATTTGAGACCCGTTTTTAACCCTTTAACCCTTTACTATATTGCCACCAACAAATTATATGTTTTTTCTATTTATCAACAAGAGCTCTACTTATTATTTCCCATGTAGTGGCTTTATTTGCTTCCTAGTAACACCCCAGATGAATTTGAGCCATGAAAAATTTGAAATGTCAATTTGAGAACAGTTTTTTTACGAACAAATCGTAAGTTTCGAATGGAAGTAGGATTTTCAGTTATAATTCGTTAAAAAAAACGACAAACATAAATTTTTTCCCGTTGGTATTCATTATTTTGAATCTCCTGTGTTAGATTATTACGTGATTAGCGTGAAAAAAGCGTTACCTTTCTGTATATTTGGTTTTTGGATTTTTGACGAAATTACGTTTTTTTTCCTTGGGAACAAAAGCGCAAAACAAAACAAAAATCAATTGTAATGCGTTTTTCGACTAAGACTCTTCACCAAAAAAAGTAACGTGCCTTGATTTGACTGGTTCTACGTAAAACCTAATTTTTAAAAATCTTTAATTTATTTTTTTGTTGCCTGTTTTCCCGCTTGCCGGGCAGTGGCAACTATATTGCCACCAATTTTTCAATGTTTCTGAACTGTTTAATGTATAACAAACATACAATTGAGTTTAATACCATGTCAACATTGTGTCCTATTGTTGTTTTTGTTATTTTATTGTTTAGATTCGTCTGCCTTATAAAGAGTTAAGGGCCATCGTTATCCCACAGTGGTTAGCCCTTCAAAAAATGTCACCCGTGAAAAAAACATTTTTTTAAATTTTATTTTGCATTTTTTTTGTTTGTTTCCAATACAGCATGCATAAAATAGCAAACATCCATATTTCTAGTTATAATGCTGTTCATTTTCTAATCATTACGAGGTATAGAGAATAAAAACCACAATTTTCAAGAAAACTTTGATTGCAGAATACTCGTAAAGCGCAAATATTCGCAAGCAAATCACTCACTAAAAGGTTGTACTAGGGTTATATTTCAATCCCCCATTTACAGATAAGGGGACATTTGGGGATATTAGGTTAGCGGGACCATTTAATAGCAAAGAATTATGATAATTGAAGTTTTTCTTCTAAAACTTTTTTATATTAATTTTCGCGTGCAAAAGAAACCAAACTATCAAAAAGTTAAATTTTTAAGCTTTGAAATGGTATATAAAACTTTATATTTGGATAAAAATTGACTTCATAACATACAAATCAAAGTGAGTTATGATTTTTTATTTTTATCAGCTTTTTTCACTTCGCCAGCCCATATCTTTAGAGCTTGAGCTTGATTGACTGCTCGTAGTTGCTACTCCATTATGACCAGATCAGCTGTTCTTGCACAGGGAACCAACAGATGTTTGCTTGGGACTAGCACACATCTTCAATGTACAAGTACTGGTGATCTCATTTGTTAGGTCATACTGGCGCCTGCCACGTCAGAATGCAAGTCAATATAGGGAAGGGGGAGGAAATGATGATGCAATCACTTGCCCACTACAAGCCGAATATACCTCTGCACTTGCCACGAGTTCATGCGGAATTTGTTGGAATTTCTGGGTTAGGTTGGAGAGGCAGAGGTCCGTCTTGGTTAACGAGCTGCCAATGTGATAGATAGGAGAAGGTAACTGATGGAATTTCTAATTAGATGTAGGTAACGAGCTCTATAGTTCATTTCCAATTCTTTCAGATTACTGATAGAATACTCAAGTTGAAGGTATAGGAATAGTAATGGAAACGGTATGGAAGTCCATTTCCAGTTCTAGCGATTGCTAGAACATGAGAAATAAAGAGAAAGATATAGAGTAAGAGAACGGAACGGACCTGGGATTGAACCCACGACCTCCTGCGTATGAGGCAGCAGCAGTAGCCAAATGACTACCAAGCCCGCTTCCTTCGCCAGCCCATATCTTTTGACTGAATAAACACAGCGCTTTAATATTTTCCGATTCTCTTATCTAGGGTATATACTTTCATATGATATTAAAATTAAACAAATTGGAGATAGTAAATTTCCGATTAATGGCCACCCTTTTCCCATTAGTGCGATGATGTAGGAGTTAGCCACAGATCATTATTCATGGTAATGATACAGAAGTCATGCCACCTTTGACCTTGTACAACCTACAAATTTGTGCAAATCTCTTAAAGCTCTTAAATAACTCAAAAAATGATATTAAAGGAAAATACTATTTGCGCAAAACACTCACCATATCTTCGAAAAGATGGAAATAAGCTTTCAAATAAGCCCATTTTCGGTATGCGAGCGATTGCGTCTCATAGTTAAAAATCAGGTTGAACAGCATTATGTTTTCGATAAAAATTTATCAGGCATATTTGAATTTTGGATCAACCAGCTGCACAACCAATTTTTATTCAATCACCATAAAACTATTTTGAAAACCTGTCATAAGACGAGTTTAAACAATCCCATTGAATTCCACCACTTAATTGTATCCTGACAGATACGTATTTCGACCTCAACAGTAAGGCCGTCTTCAGTGTCTTGTACTTGACTCGACTTAGTCGAGTCAAGTACAAGACACTGAAGACGGCCTTACTGTTGAGGTCGAAATACGTATCTGTCAGGATACAATTAAGTGGTGGAATTCAATGGGATTGTTTAAACTCGTCTTATGACAGGTGAAAGCATTCCACTAAAAAGCTCAAAATAATTTTCTTTTATTATTTAATCAGACTAAGGCCGAAGTGGCCTGTGCGGTATATAAGAGTCTTCTCCATTCGGCTCGGTCCATGGCTACACGTCGCCAACCACGCAGTCTACGGAGGGTCCGCAAGTCATCTTCCACCTGATCGATCCACCTTGCCCGCTGCGCACCTCGCCTTCTTGTGCCCGTCGGATCGTTGTCGAGAACCATTTTCACCGGGTTACTGTCCGACATTCTGGCTACGTGCCCGGCCCATCGCAATCGTCCGATTTTCGCGGTGTGAACGATGGATGGTTCTCCCAACAGCTGATGCAATTCGTGGTTCATTCGCCTCCTCCACGTACCGTCCGCCATCTGCACCCCACCATAGATGGTACGCAGCACTTTCCTTTCGAAAACTCCAAGTGCGCGTTGGTCCTCCACGAGCATCGTCCAGGTCTCGTGTCCGTAGAGGACTACCGGTCTAATTAGCGTTTTGTAGATTGTCAGTTTGGTACGGCGGCGAACTCTGTTCGATCGGAGCGTCTTGCGGAGTCCAAAGTACGTACGATTTCCAGCCACTATGCGTCTCCGAATTTCTCTGCTGGTGTCATTTTCGGCAGTCACCAGTGAGCCCAAGTACACAAATTCTTCTACCACCTCGATTTCGTCACCACCGATGCAAACTCGCGGTGGGTGGCTCACATTGTCTTCTCTTGAACCTCTTCCTATCATGTACTTCGTCTTCGACGTGTTGATGACTAGTCCGATCCGCTTGGCTTCCCTCTTCAGTCTGATGTAGGCTTCCTCCATCTTCTCAAAGTTACGTGCCATAATATCTATGTCGTCGGCGAAACCAAATAGCTGGACGGACTTATTGAAAATTGTACCACTCGTGTTAATCCCTGCTCTTCGTATTACCCTTCCAAAGCGACGTTGAATAGCAAACACGAAAGACCATCACCTTGCCGTAACCCTCTGCGGGTTTCGAAGGGACTCGAGAATGCCCTGAAACTCGAACTACGCACATCACCCGATCCATCGTCGCTTTGATCAACCGTGTCAGTTTATCCGGAAAACCGTGTTCGTGCATTAGCTGCCATAGCTGGTCCCGATCGATTGTATCATATGCGGCTTTGAAGTCGATGAATAGATGATGTGTGGGCACGTTGTATTCGCGGCATTTCTGCAGTACTTGGCGAATGGCGAACACCTGGTCCGTGGTGGAGCGTTCGCCCATAAAACCCGCCTGGTACTGCCCCACGAACTCCCTTGCAGTTGGTGCTAGTCGACGGCATAAAATAATTTTCTTATATTTTGAAAAATTAATGTTTAAGATCGCGAGTGAGTTTTGATCCCCCTCCATTTTTTTTAAAATTTGATTTTTCCCATCCCTGCCATGGGTTTTCCGAAAAATTCCTCGTGCGAGAATTTTATGTTGAAATTTCTACGAACTTGATGAAAATATTGTGAAAAATTTCATGATGAAATTCTAAAGTATTGCCGAAAACAAAATATCAAGGATATTCAGAAACATTCCTACGAATTTCCCGAAATAGTTAAGTTAAAAAAAATTTCCGAGCTAATTCCGAAATCTTTGAAAAATTTGAAATTAAAAAAAAAATCGAGCAAATTCCAAAGTAATTTTATAATAATTCTGGGAGGATTTCTTATAATTTTCCAAGGAAGCTCTGAAGAATTCTTGGAAAAAACGGGAGATTTTCCCAAGGCAACATTTTAAGAGTATAAACGGATTCCTAAGTGAACTCCGGAGAATTTTCGTAGGGATTTCCGAAAAATTTCCTGAGCAAAATCTAGAGAGTTTTTTGAAGAAATTTTGTAAAATTTTCCGGGAAATTTACAAATACTTTGCAGAGGAAATCCCAGATAATTTCCCGAAAAAAAAATCGTAGGTCATTTCCGAGTAGGTTCTGAAGAATTTTTTAGAGAAATCTCGAAAAGTTTTCAGAGAAAATTTTTAGAGATACTACAAGCAAGAGTTTTTCGAAGAAATTTCAAAAATGTCCGGCATAAATTTTGAAAAAAAATCAGAAGGGCTATGTACAAGACACGACCGCTTAACGTAAACAGCGTAAAACTGGTTAGGGTATGTTCAAATATTACGTAGCGCCATAGGGGTGGGGGTTGTTTGATTTTTGTTACGCTTTGTTACGCAATATATAGGGGGTGGGGATCCTTCGAAATATTGTTACGCGTAACAAGTTATTTCCATAGGGAAAAATATTTTTAAAAATTAAAAAAATATTCATTATCTTTGAAAAAGCATGAAATATACAAAAGATAATAATTTATTGCACCGTCCTTCAAATTCTACTATATATTATAATATTAGGATCTATTTAAAAAAATCGCATTTGTTACGCGTTACGCATAGGGGTGGGGGTGGTTCTGAAAATTGTTACGGATTGTTACGAGGGGGTGGGGGGTTCTTAAAAACAACATTTTTCGCGTTACGTAATATTTGAACAGGCCCTTACTGGTTTCGAATAAAACTGGCGTAACTCAAAATATGAAAATTGTTGGATACGATATTTAAAATACGTATTCTCATTTGAAAATATAAATTTATTTTCCGGTGATGCCTTTCTTGTTTCCATCAGTTGGATTCGACTTGGTGCGATAAATGTATCCCAAATTCAATTGCCTGCTTTTCGGCATTTAAATGCTTTGAAGCTGTTTATGCAAATTTTCAATAGTTTGATCGAAAGTTTCAATGAAATAAATAAAACTGGCACATTCGTTGAGAGTTTCTACGTCGATTGATATATAAATCACAAATAGATAAAGGTGCTATGAACATTTAAAATCTAACATAATTTCGTGATGGTTCCCAATTTTGAAATTTCCGTTTCACACCCTGTATCTAGAGATGTCGCAAATTAATCGATTACTTCGATTAATTGATTCATCGTTATGATAATCGATTAATTTTGAATCGATTACTTCTCAACGATTAATCGATTCAATAATCGACAAGAATCAAAAGTAATCAATTAGTTACTAATCTATTAATCGAGATTTTACGACATCTCTACCTGTATACGAGTCTTCCCCTTAGGTGTAATTTACGCCAAAAAGAATACCTTCAAACATGCATTTAAGATTTCTTCCGGAAATTTTTCAGGAATTCCCTTAAAGCTTTTTTAGAAATTCCTCTAGGAATTCCTTTGCAAATTCCTTTAGGAATTTATTCGGAATATTTATAATAAATCTTTAATTATTCTTTCATGGACTCCTTTGAAAATTATTTCAATAGAAATTTTCGAAGGAAATACTAAATGAACTTCCGAAGAGTTATTAAAGGAACTTTGAATTGAATTTGCAAAGAAATTCCTGAAGGAATTTTAGAATGATTTTGTAAAGGAATATCCAAGGGAAATTCCTGAAGTAATTCTCCACTGAATTCATAAAGGAATATTCGATGGAAATCATGAAGGAAAATTCAAAAGAGCTTCATAGGGAAGTTCTTCTAAAGAAATTTACAGAGGATTTTATAAAGGAATCGATGGACGAATTTTCTAATTTATTTCTAGATGAGCTTCCTGGAGGTATTCCTGGAGATATTTCAATAAGAATTCCTGGAGGATTGCTGAAAGCATTTCTTGAGGATTTTTTTAAAGACATTCTCGAAGAAGAATCTGAAGAGATTTTCGAAAGTATTCTTAAAGGATTCCCGAAGTGATTCCTAAGCGCCTTCAGGAATTTCAAAAATGTATTAAACTGGCGAAAAATCAATTTTTCATATAAACTTTGGCGTATATAGTCAGTATTTAAGCCCACCAGAAACAAATTCTATGCTCTTCTTGGCTTGAAGTATTATTATACTTAATAAACAAAAGAAAAACATATAGGCTTCTTTTTCTTCAGTTGTGAGGCGAGTTTCTAAAAGTGTAGGCAATTATTTATGATTGTAATGCGCTATGTAGGAACAAGAATGGCTGGTTCTGATTTTGATGTGGGTTTGAAAAGAATTGAAATTTTGAAAATGTTAATTGATAATCAATCCATTTTCAGTGAATTCAGAAAATTGCTAAAGATTTTCCGATTCGATTGATAATAAAATCTCTAAAATCCATCAAAAGATTAAATCTCCTTTCGTGACGGTCTCGTATTTGCAAATTTTCGTTTTGCACCCTGTATCCTAGTCTTCCCCTTAGACGTAGTTTACGTCAAAATATCCGAAGCTGAGTTGTTCAACTCCACTTTCGATGTATTCACTGGACCAGCTCTCAACTGGTATATGATTATGCGTTGCTTGGGGAGACTTTTTGAGTGGGCGTAATTAGTCAGTAAACTGTTCCAGAGCATGATTAGCTAGTTTGCACACGGGTTTATAGAAAGTGCCAACAAAGGATCAAAATTGAGCTTCCTGAACCTACCCAACCCTATATTCCTATAGTTAAAGGAAATAAGTGAAGCCTTCCGAGCACAGACGCAGGATTGCCCATCCGGAGATGGCTAGTTCGATTCTTGGTCCGGGCCAGGTTGTTCTTGGATTGAAAACATCCTGCCATGCGGTGACATGCCATAGAGAATACATTGAGATTGCCATGCTGAATATGAATTTATGCAATAGCAAACTTAGAGATCCTTCCATTAATAATAACTACAAAAGATTTTTTAAATATTTTGTATTGGCATTAGTTTTTACTGGTTTTACAATATTCGAAAATTGATTTCAGAAGCTTTGCAGCAGTATTAAGAGGTGAGCCAGCCCAGGGCTGCAAACCTCTATAATAAAGAAATAAAAAAAAACTTTGCAGCTTACAATAAAAAAGGAAACTTGACTTATCTTGTTTTGTCTTAGCTCATGGACATCCAGAATTGGAAAACAACCTGTAAATGTCGGTTGTATTCCCGAGCATCTTCTTGTCAGCATTAATATTTGCAACATATCATAAATATGACACAAATATAAAAACGCCCATCCAGGCTCACCCTGCAGGCTTGAATTGGGAGATATTTCATAACTCATTGGCAATAATATTTCTCAGTAATGAATAACAAGATCAATCAAAAGTTTCGAATTCAAGAAAGGAAGAAACGGGGACAGCCGTGCCAACCGTTCCTCATTCAGGGGGTACATATATGAAAAGGTAACGTTGAGAGTGACATTGCTAAGAAAATTAGTGCCCCTCCTTGCTGGTCCAACTTCCTGGGGTGGACGCAGGTTTGTCCAGGCCCTTATGCCTAGTTTAAAGCGCCATTACTCGCTCTCTGAAACGAGATAAATTTAATGAAACAAGATAAAAAAGTAATCATAAAACAAAGTATCACGTTTTTTTATTTATTATCAGACTAAGGCCGGAGTGGCCTGTGCTGCACATAAAAGACTTCTCCATTCAGCTCGGTCCTTGGCTGCACTTCGCCAACCACGCAGTCTGCGGAGGGTCCGCAAATCGTCCTTTTCGTTTCCTTTCGTCCGCAAATTGTGGAGGACAAAGTATCACGTATTATTATTAAATCCATCAACATAAAAACTGATTGACGACTTATGAAGAATATTTTTAAGAAGCCTTAGAAATGAAACCGTTCGTAGAAAAATTATGTTGAATCAGAAGTGCTCGAAAATCGGCGACGTGACAAGTTGTACCAACGCAACGTCTTTCTCGGAAACGTTTTCCAGGAAATAATATATTGTGAATCTTAGTTTATAAGGATAAATTAGTTTTTTTTTTCTGACGACTATAACATATATTACATCTGTTTCATCGTTCTACAATGATTGCAAGCAAATGTTCCTGTTCAACAGCGGCCAAAGTCACCTGCTTGGAGTACCTCGTTACTTAGAAAGTTGAAGCGCGAAAAAAATGCCAGTCAGCGAAAGCATCGTGCGCAACAGTCATCTTTCCGGAGATTTGGAAACAATCCTATATGTTTCCTGTCTTCAAAAATGGTGACAGAAGGGTAGTCAGAAACTACAGAGGGATAATAAGCTTATCAGCTGCGTCCAAGCTATTCGAAATAATTGTTAGTGAGGTGATTGCTAGTAAATCGAGGAATTACATCTCAACAGATCAGCACGGTTTTATGCCAGGAAGGTTCCGTCACTACGAACTTGCTAGTTTTTACTAGCACCTACGTGAATGGCATGGAAAGCAAAGCCGACTTGAAAGCAGCGTTTGATAAGATCGACCACAGCATGCTGTTGACCAAACTTTTTCGTCTCGGTACCTCCACAAAGTTTTCATCATGGAAGGAAACTAACTAACTGGAAGGAAACTCAGAGTAAAAATTGAATGCTGTGTTTCATCGTCCCTCCGCAATGCTTGTGATGTACCCTAGGGAAGCAACTTGAGACCATTGTTGTTCACGTTATACTTCAACGATGTCACTGCAAAACTAGGACTGGATCGAAAAATCATTTATGCTGACGATCGGAAATTTATTTGGAGATTCGATCGGCAGACGATTGGCGTCAATTACAAAGTTTGCTGGATATCTTTGTTGCCTGGTGTCATCGGAACCGACTGATTATCAGTGCTCCGTAATGTTCCGTGATGACGTTCCATCGATTGAAGGAGTTAATATTGTTCGATTACCGGATAGACGGCGCGGTACTTGAAAGAGTTGAGATGGTTTCCGATCTTGGAGTCATGTTGGATCCAAAGCAAACATTTAACTCTTACTATATAGCGATAGACCACGTGCTGATCGACGAACGACATTTCTCGGATGTTATAGATGTAAGGTCCTTCAAAGGTCCGAATATTGACTCGGATCACTACCTTGTAGTTGCAAAAATTCGGGCGCGACTTTCCAGCGTCACGAATTCACGAAACAACAGAACGGTGCGTTCCAACGCTTGTCAATAGAAGAAGTTGCTGAACAGTACCACCAGAAGCTGGACGAGCGGATAGATGCCACCGGATCTGGTGAAGTCAACAGATTGTGGGAAAATATCCACAAAGCTTTGACTACAACAGCGCAGGAAGTGTTAGCACTGCACAGCGACGCCAACGAAATGGTTGGTTTGATGAGGAGTGCCAGCGAGTAACGGACGAGAATTCCCGTTACGCTGGGATAGGGATACAGATGGATACGTACTCTGAAGCAAGATTTTTTTTATGTACAGGTTATCTGACTTGTAAATATCCCCAACTCAGCCATCTTGGATTTTTGTATGGAATTTATGCTCGTTTGTTTACGTTTTGCACTGAAAATGTATGTTTCCCCCCGCGCTGGTTAATCCCATCTATTGACGAAGTCGGATAACCTGTACATAAAAAAAATCTTGCTCTGAAGTAGTGCGTAACGGTGTAAATCCGGTCATATCGCCAGGTTCGGTACAACACTGAAGCTGACAATATGACGTCCCTAACCCCGAATCACAAGGTGTCAGGCGACCCGTGCCGAGGGGATGAATGGCTTGGGGTTGAAATAATTAGCCAGGCAGTGACTCGGGGAGGCACTAAACACCGTGTTATTTCTCCTATCTTTCGTCTCTTTCTAGGATTATCACCTCGCAACTTTGGAGCGGCGTATTTCGGTTTTCAGTTGCTTAATGTAACTGTAAATGTATCAGCATGTAGATTGCGAGTAAGCACGCGCCGGTGATACTTTTTCAAAATCATATTTGTTGTAGAAAAAGAAATTAAGCATTCAATGATGAAATGATGGCGATTTGATGATGGTTTGTGCTTCCCGTGTCACCTTAACGGAGCCTGTAATGCTGGGTAGACACTTTTTCGTGGTGCATTACGGAATAACATTTACCACACTATGCTGTAGTTCTTACTATTCTTGTTAATACTTATGAGTGATGGTCGGAAGAGTATAGAACGACTATAATTTGCTTTTAGATGACCCATCTTTTGCTCCTTTTGGATGGAGTCAATGGAGTAAATTATAAAAACGTAACTCAATCTTAGGCTGGTTTCGAAACCAACGACATGAATCTTCAAGCTCTTCAAGCTGATTAGAACTCTGTGTAAAGGTGAGATTCAGAAATGCCAAACGCAATGAAATCAGATCTCTGTACAAATACGAATTCGGAACTCATATGTATGCAAAAGCAAAAATTATGTTTGAACTTCAGTAACGATGCATGGCCAAAATCAGTATGATCCCACTTACTGATTGAGGGGTGCGCCTTTGTGAGTTGGTATAAGCCATTTCTAAAAGGGTTTAAATAGCGGTACCTTAATCTAAAGAAGCCTTACATTAAGCTTGAGAAAATATCTGAATAAAAAACGACTTCTTTATTTCTTCTCAATAGAAATGGAGCAGAAAGACATGCACTAAACAAATGACACGGGTATACTACAAAAGTCCAATGAAATGGACGCAGTGGTTCATCCCGAACAAAAAAAAACGGACGAGAAAAATGTTGCTAGGAGTCGAATGCTAATGGCTCGTACCCGTTCCAACAGAGAGAATGTAGGTACAGTGTAGCAAGGGTAGAAGAGAAACAAATCCACCGCAGAAAAAAAGGCAACACGAAGAGAGTGTGATAGCTGAAGCGCAGGAGAACATGGGTAGAAAAGATATGCGGAGGTTTTAAGTAACTGTCAATGGCGCGCGGCATAAGACTGCGCCAGTGCCCGCCATGTGCAATGACCTAGAGGAGAATTTGCTAACAGGCAAGACTATGGTTTCAGCCAGATAGAAGGAGCACTTCCAAGATTTGTCGAACGGTAGAAATGAAGATGTATTAGGGAGCAGGATGGACATAGTCTGCGACGGTCAAGCTGTGGAACCACCAATGCTGGACGATGTAAAGAAGGCTCTAAACGAGCTTAAAAACAGTAAAGCTGCTGGGAAGGACGAGATCCCGGTCGAGCTTCTCAAACACGGAAGTGAGCAGCTGTTTTACATACTGAGACCGCTTGAGGAGTCCTTCGTCGGCGAATACCAGGCAGGTTTTCGTGAGGGCCGACCAACGACGGATCAGATGTTTAGACTGCGGATGATCCTTAATAAATTCCGGGAGTACAACTTGCAGACTCACCATCTGATCATTGATTTCAAGGCACCGTACGATTCAGTGAAAAAAAATGAGCTGTGGCAGATAATGTCCGAACATAGTTTTCCGTCAAAACTGATAAGACTGATACGTGCAACGCTGAATGGCTCGAAATCAAGTATTCGGATTGTAGAATAAGTGTCAACATTTGTGACCTTAGACGGATTGAAGCAGGGTGATACACTTTCGAATTTATTGTTCAACATTGCTCTCGAAGGCGCTATTAGGAGATCTGGCGTGCAGAGGAACGGCACTATCATCACCCGGTCGCATATGCTCCTGGACTTTACGTACAACAACGACCTTATTAGAATCGATCGCAGAGCAGTAGTGGAGGCTTATGTCCCACTGAAGAAGGGAACGGCGAGGATAGGCTTAACCATTAACTCTACCAAGACGAAGTACATGGTGGCAGGTAGGGATAGAGGAAGACCTAGTGGTGTTGGTGCTGAGGTAGTGCTTGATGGGGATGTGTTTGAAGTTGTTGAAGAATTTGTTTACCTTGGAACGCTTGTCACATGTGACAATGACGTTTCCTTTGAAGTAAAAAGACGTATTGCTGCTGCGAATAGGGCCTTTTACGGATTACGTAACCAGCTTAGTATACGAAATCTGCCCTATACAAAACTCTGATTCTACCAGTGGCCCTTTATGGACATGAAGCATGGACATCAAAAAAGGTGGAGCGGAGAGCTTTCTGGGTTTTCGAGCGAAAAGTGTTGCGTACAATACTCGGAGGGAAACTATAAAATGGTGTGTGGCACAGACGCATGAATCATGAGCTGTATCAATTATACAAAGAAGAAAATATTGTGAATCGTATAAAATACGGCAGACTTCAGTGGGCTGGTCACTTAGTGTGAATGTTGAAATAAAGAATAGCGAAAACAATATTCAACAGAGAACCAGAAAGGGGCGGGCAACTTCGTGAAAGGCCACGAACACGATGGCTGCACGCGGTTGAATCGGACCTGGGCCCTGGGGACCCTGAATACGATACGGTCCTAGCATATTGATGACCCCGATTCTTTAGCTGCAGTACTCTTCTCGATACAGGGGTTTGGTTTCTCAGAAGATGTATACAGATGCTCTAACTTATGGATTATGGCTTTGTGCTGTGAAAAAACGAAAGCATTTGGTCATTGTTATGGAAAGTTGTTCAAATTTTGCTGGCCAATAAAAAATCTTTAGGAAGGTCAAAACATACAAGTCGCCCTGCAGAATAAATAAGGTTGTCAATCCAAAAAATTACTCACCACATAAACGGCATTTGTCTAGAGGATCTATACTAAAAAATACGCTATAACAAAAATACTTTAGTTCTCGATAAAACAGGGGGTGATCAAGTCTCCCCGGGGTTCAAGTCTACCCACCTTCCCCTAATATGAAAAATCTGTACCAAAATTGTACAATCTAATTATTCCACATGATCTTTTTCTTCTTCTTATTGGCATTACATCCCCCACTGGAACATTGCCGCCTTGGTCCCATCACATGATCATTTTTGCCAATAAATTATGTTGCTGCAGAGGACAATCAGATTCCATGTTACCGAGCCACATTTCAAAGTTCGACAAGCCGTGAAGCGATAGATGAACTTGCCACCATTTTTGATGTCAAGTCCTTTTCATTTATTACGCGACACAGAGATTACAATATTTGAACACTTGTAGTAATGTAGTCCTACCCAACAAACATTGGAAGCAGATAGATTGCTTAATCAACCAAAAATAGTCTTCTTCAGCCAAACATCTAGCTTATTCAGCTTAGTTTGTTTGTTGGGTATAACTAGTAGTTATTAACGTTGGTTTATCATTAAAGCATTCAAATGAGTTTTATAATGAATATTATGTAACCAATTTGAGTTGCATAATGTTCATTAAAGCACCTATTTCGTTGGTATGAAAAAGTAGGCCGTTTTATCACTCAAAGACGAACTGTAAATCAGATATTATGATCAGGAATTGCAAAAAAGGGCTTTCACGTTCATGTTCAGAAGCAAAGAGTTGTAAAAACATTTCCTATATCCTACAATTGCCTATTTCCGGGGATTAAACCACCCGACTTGGACATTAATTTACAATGTTGTGAAAACTCATATGTGAATATGTACGTTATGTGGAAGATATTGATTTGGAAATTGTATTGGGGGTAACCACTTTCCCTTCGATGGGAGTCGAACCCATGACCCTACAGTATTTTCGATCAAATTTAACAAAACTCGCTTAACTTTTCAAAAGGACCTAAGTAACTTTTTTTTCATGAATTAATTTGAATAGCGCAATCAACAGAACAACATGAAAGCTATTGATTGCTGTATTCAAATTAATTCATGAAAAAAATGTTACTTAGGTTCTTTTGAAAAGTTAAGCGAGAAAACATTTTCTTCGTGATTGAAAATAAACATGATAATTTGCGGAAAATTCATCACTACCGCTTCTATATGTCACATAAACAATTCAATCAACAAAATAACGGTAAAACCAAACACATTATTTCATTTATCTAATACTTTTTGCCTCTACCGATAGGACCACCCCCAGCATCCTTTATCTCACGTTTATCCTTCTCGGGCCTGCCAGGAGCCTGTCACTGTCATCCTTATCCAAGCATCCTGTCCCACCCTCGCACATCGTGCGCCCGTTCCTATTTCACGCAACCACATCACGAGAGCAGTCATTTTCATCCAAAATGGCACTCTGATCGGTAGTCGTCACGCTCCGCAAAGAAATCGCCTCGGAAAAAAGGACACTATTGCGGTTCGATTCCACCAGTGAAAAAGTAATAATTAGTTACTCATTTCATCGTTCAGTCTAATGTGAGTATTGTTCAACGCTTTCGGATCGAATCTGTGGGTGAAAAGTGAAGTTTTCCATCCCATAACTCCCCCCGCCTGGTGGTGTGAAAAATTTCACTCAGCATCCCACCCTCTGCCCTTTGTATTACCTGACCGTCTCGTTTGATATGGATATGGGGTGCTACGTCCTGCTTCCTTATTCAAAGTTGGGATGTATGTCACAGGATGTTTAACGCTTCAGTCGAATGGAGTTAGTGATGATCCTTATTTTGGCTCATGGTTCGTAGTGGCAATTGTGGTTGAGTAAAAGTAACATAACATTTTAATGTGTTTTGAGACATTGGAACAGTGTGAGAAAAAATCGATCGTTATTGGAGTTTTGTGTTTTCGCTATTTAAGTGATAATGCTGGTGTTTCAATTGAATTCGAAGAAAGAATAGCAGCATTTTGATTTGATTTGACAAACGACTTTTTCAGTTCGAACATCGAACAAGTAAAATTGCTAAATTTTGACTCGACATGTTTTTGATTTTTGGATGCATCAATTTATTACACAATACTGTTTGGTAACGAAAAAATAAAAGACCCCATAGTGGAGGAAATAAGCAAGTTCGACCACTATTTGTTCACTCAGACCAAGTCTGTACTTCATTTCGCTTACCTCAAGTATGCATCCGAAAGCTCATCAATCATATTTTACACTCAAAGTGATCCAATCGCAGTAGAATCTGTAATTGTTACCTAAAATTGGTATACTGTTTCAATAGTCGCGATATTTTTGATTCGTGTTCCTATAGTTACGAATCCCATTGTTTTCATATGGGACTCGCAATTATAGGAACACTACCACGACTATTTGGGGCAAAGCATAGACAAATATAAGATATTTTAATGATGCTTTACCGATTTTAATGAAATTCCTAACTTGTTTTCTGTTATTTTGTGTAATGACAGGTCAACAAACTGATAGACCATATGGGTTGTTGCGATTGATACGTAGATTGTGTAAAACAACACTACCGCAACTATAGGAACACCCACGACTATCGGAACTTTTACTCTATTGTGTAAAAAATTAGAGGTGGTTTAGTGCATATCTTCATCTACCATAAATCGAATTAGTAGGTGAAGAATTTCGGTTATGTATACCCTTTTGTATTTTGTACATAACTTTGATCCTAGTTGATATAATGCCGAAAATCGCATACCATTGTAAAGCTAGGCCAACAACCTTACTACTAGCGGAGAAATAAGCTTGATTCCGTCGATTTTGAATATTTTATTGTCAATTTCGTAAATTTCACATTTTAAAACATTTAAATTTTGTGGTTCAGTTGTGAGAGCATCCTTAAAAACTCGGCTAAAAATGAAGAACAATGAATGAAAAGTACTCAGACTTAAAGAAATGGAATGATTTATTCATTCTTATGGCCTTAAGGCACTAGAATAACGAAGATTAATCCACCTAGCAGTTATAATGCCTTTCTTGTGCATTGAAAAATATAATAAAAACAATCAAATACGAAAGGTCTGAAATACCATTTAATTGGTTAGGTTTCATTTTTTGTCATTAGTTTACATTTATGCATTCATTTACATTCAGTCAACAAAAAAATAGGAAATTGCCACAAAAATAGAAATAGTTTCAAAAAGCAATGTACGATCAGTCCAATTTTCAATAGCAAACAATGAGACCGATTTCCGCGTCGAAAACATTTTTTTTTGTCTTTATTTAAGAGACTTTCAGTTCGAGGATGGCTTTTCTCTGAATGCAACTATTTGCATAGTTATATAACGTTAAAAATAAAACTTCATTATTTTAATCAATTATGTCTGAAAAATTCTTAAAACCTCACAAGAAAGTCCTCAAAATAAGTTAGTTTAGAACTATAATAGCGATATTAAGTGATTTGTCAATAAAACGAGGGTGCCCATAACCGAACCAATAAGTGTGCCCACAACAAAATTTCGCAGCCTCTTAGAATTATTATTACAAAATGATTTTAAGTATTGACAAAATTGTTTCATAAACTGAACAAGGAAGCCATAGAAAACTAATATATGATATAAAATACAAAATTAATTAAAGTTGAAATAATTTAAAATATTTTAGAATTATTTTCGAGACGCCATACTTTTAAATACATGTTATAGAAAAATAACGTAAAGTTTTTATTACTTTCCAGATATTTTCACCGGCTTCGAATGTGGTTGAGGCACATGTAGTGAATAAAATAAAACATTAATAAAAATCACTGATCGTCTTCCAAATATTGAATCTAATATATTTATTAAAGTTGCATATACTGTACAATAAGAAAATAGAAGTAAAATTATTATATTATAAAATATAAGTAACTTATAAGCAACTAATTCAAAACTAAATAGAAAACCAAAGCGGAAACATGTCTTTCCTAAACAACCTTCGCTCGTTGCCTCTACCACCGGTGAAGAATGTCCTGAACGTGGCCATGCAGACCGCCCGCCAGACGATTCCTTCGAAAAACAAACAAAGCGACTATGAGCAACCGGGGGGAGAAAATTCAGGACCATCCGCTGGCGTGCGGTCGCCACCCCAGGTACCACCTCGGCCACAGAATGTCCATTTTGCTGAAACTGATGGTAAGCGAAACACCGGATCGCTGAGGCTCAGTGGATAAAACAAAAGCGTGTTCAACCTCTTTTGTACTTTCTATAGGAGACACTGGTGGAACGACCGAACTGAATCCGCTGAATCCGTTTACAAATCCGCAGGCGTACTATCAAGAAGGGGCGGATCAACCGTCCGCCGGGCAGTATCAAGAAACGGGATTCAACCAACCGAGCGATTTCGAGAATGGATATCAAGCGGGCGGCTACCCACCGAGGTAAGCTTCACTTTGATTGGTTTTGATGAAATAGATTCGATATATTTGAATATTAATCTTTTAGACAGGGGAGTGTTCAATCATTTGGATCGGACAGCACATTTGCTGGTGGCTGTGAAGGAGAGGCACCCGGTGGAATGAAGATCAACGAATATCAGGCAGCATGGAACGTCACAAATGCCATTCAGGTCAGTTGCCGATAGTTTTACCTTCTTAGAATAGCTTACAACATTTGTTTACTGACAAAATATTGTTGAATGGAGCCTGTAAAGTACGTAGAAACCACGTCCACTCCGTTTGGCCGCAGCTGAACATCTCCAGTAACAGACTCTAAGGATGGTTCGCATATCTCATTACCCCACATAAACAATGGTTGGGTCCTCCAACAGTCGAAGTAATTCATTGTTCACTCGCCTCTTCCATGTTTTGTTTTTGCAATAGGATGTAAACCTGCACAAAGACAACGCTGGGTACAGCGGCGAACGGAGACGGCCAGTGCCCAACCTATTTACAAACCCTGGACCTTAATTACTACGGCATTACTTCTGGGAGGGATCCGTGCGACTATGCACTCCCACGTAACTAGCTGCCCACTAGCTTCATATTCTCTTAACAAATTACACACTTCAGTCGTTGTTCTACATCTCGATATCGGAGGGGAAGGGACCATCGAGATAGGGAGAGATCGTAGAACGAAAGAAACATTGAAATGAGTAGGGGAAGGAGAGACAATATGTCCTAGCTAAGCATAGACTGCTTTTATGCCTTAGCTATAACGGTTTTCGTAGTTTTCGGCTCGCGGCACGAAGCCTTTGCGGGATGCGTTGAGCTTCTGATAGAACTTGCGTGTATCTTGAGAACGGCACAGCTGTTCCATCTCCTCGCACTCCGCTTCTTCCAGGCGGCGTTTCTTCTCCTGAAAAAGGCGGGTCTGCTGTCTCCGCTTCCGTCTATAACGTTCCACGTTCTGCCGGGTACCTTGTTGCAGCGCGACCGCCCGCGCTGCGTCCTTCTCCTCCAGAATATGTCTGCATTCTTCGTCGAACCAATCGTTCCGTCGACTTCGACCCATATACCCGACGACTTCGACCCCATATAGAGTAGACGTTCGATAACTGCAAGTCGTTTAGCTGCAATTCGATATCTGCTACAGTTTTTCAGTTATCGGGCCGCTGATTTTAGTGTAAAAACAGAATCCTGTGCCAGTTTCTTAAAGTGGAGTGTGGTATAAAGTGGTATAATTATTGCGTATGTGTGTGTGTGTTTGTGCGCACCCACGTACCAAAATGAAGCAAAAGTGTCACTCATTTTTCGGGCATTTATCCTCAGCCGATTTGGTCGCAACAAGTTGCATTCGACGCCCATTGTTTCTATCCCATTGTTTCCTATTGAAAATTGGCCGGATCGGACTATGGGAGTTATGGCCAAACTTATTAATTATGGCCGGACTATGGAGTTATGGCCAAAATATATTTTTTACAAGGCACTTACTTTTAGCCGATTTGCTTGCAATGTGCTTAAAAGCGCAGCTACAAAGCAAGACCATGCTGTGGGTGGCTGGATTCGATTCCCGGTGCCGGTCCCGGTGATACACGAATGCAAAAATGGTAACCTGGCTTAGAAACCTCGCAGTTAATAACTGTGGAAGTGCTCAATGAACACTAAGCTGGGAGGCGGCTCTGCCCCAGTGTGGGGATGTAATGCCAATAAGAAGAAGAAGAAGAAGTGCTTAAAAGTTATGGCCAAAATACTATTTTTATAACACACGAGAAAGGCTCCATCACCGCTAGGTGGATTAATCTGGGTTTTTGTAACAAATATTTTCCCTTCATATTTCGAGTGGCGAACTGATAAAGAGTAAATACTTGCTAGGAAATTTGACGGAATCCATCAGCCGATTGAAGCGAGAATGCACGCAAACCATAGCTAAGTCATGTAGGTAGAGTCTCACGCGTTTGTGTGTTCCAGATGCAGCCTGAAAAGAGAAATCCGAAGAGCGGGAAATGTTTGACAACTAAATAACTGCAAAATAATTTTGCTTATGGGATTAATTTCAAAATATCCCATTACTCGCTTCAGAGCAAAAAAGCGGCTCTAAAAATATAAAAATATAAAATATAATTTCCGGGCGTCCCATTAACGTAGAGGAAGAATCTCATGATATTCGCGGGTGTCCCACCGATATGCAGAGGAAGAAACACTAGGATGCTTTTCATGCAGAACTGTGATCCATCCTCAGCTATAAATCAAACTCTCGTTGTTGAACTGCTTCTTCGCATCAATAAATTTTCCAAATGATAGATCAAAAACATTCAAACAATACTCCAATTTTTCGAAGTTTAGCAACACTAGCTATCAACAGAGTTCAGTTTTCTCTTGTTTCGGACAGCAGAACGATCACGCGATCTGCCGAAATATTGTGTTCTGCATTGCGCGGCTGGTAACAAAGTTAATCAGTTCTATAAGACCTACTTTTGACCCCGGAACCACAAAGCTCGGTTTCGGAGGGAAACCAGCAGCAAACTCCAAACTGCTGGTCTAGAGCCAACGGCAGTCTTTGGACTGGGTGCTCAAGACCTCTTTTGGGGTTCCGGGTCTCAGGGCGTACAGACGTAGGAGAGTTTTCGGATCACGGAAACCTAACATACGCAAATTACTCACAGTCAGTTGGCACTTTATTGGGCTGCTCAGCTTAATAAACGGGCACTACCTGGAATTCCGCCGATTGATAACGGGGCGGATCGGCGTCAATGTAAGTGGCAGGAATAGGCGTTTTGGTGATCGTCGAATGTGGCCACCGGGGAGAACTCCGGGAACTTGCGGGGACTTGACCGGCTTCGGATGGTTTCCACCGGAGCTAGCATATGTGGGAGGCTTGGACGAGGCGATTGACGAATGTAGCGTAAACTTGACTTTTTCGGCGGTATTCCGGAAAGACCACGAGGAAGTCAGCCTGGATGGGGTCACGTTTTCTGGACGCCGAAGACGGGCGTCGGCAATGCTGCCCGGAGAATTTTGATTCCCAATGAAATTGGTGGAAGTTGGGAAAAGCTGCGTTGGCGTCTTCTTACCAAAAGAATGGCGGCCGAGTGGAGGGTTGACGGGGTCGAAATCCGCGTGATTACGTCGGAGAACGCCGGTGGCGGGTTTGGTGATCTCGAAGGGTTATCGCAACGGTGGCAGTTCCGTGAAATGGCCCTCGGTGGCGTCGTAGGACGTATGATGGCGACCGGGTGTATCAGCCAGAGGTTACGAAAGGGTTACGGTAAATCCGGGAACGCACAGCCCACTAATCACGAGAACCAGAACTGTCTATACGGAAACGGTGAAGACTTTCTTCGGATCAGGTTGGCCACGATGGTTCCACGGTATTCACGGCAACTTAACCGAGATCAATCTTGCTCTTAGCAAAATGTGCTAAAAACGTGTTTTCTCCCGGAGGAATTGGTCACTTTGCTTTTTGATGCCACTCGCTTTATCGCTCCACATCAACTGCCTCTCGGTGCGGTCCACAGCATCTTTTCCACCCAAAAACCATCAGTCGCTCTCTTCTTCCTTTCTCGCATTCCACTGCTCCATTTCAGTGGAGCTCGACACCCACTCGGCACCCAGATAAATCATCGCACTGGTGCGCCTCGCGCGTGCATCGGCTGCCCAGTGTCCATGCGCATCCAATACAAATTGACCGTTAGTGATCCAAAATTAAATTTACAAAGTTTGTCCCTATTTTCCCGTAATCGTGATTTGGATTAAATATCAATTGTTACCCGCCAGTAATCTTTCAGTACGTGTTTTTCCGGATTAGCCATCGAGCAAGCGTTGTGCAGTGCGTGTTTTAGTCGTCGCGATGTAGTTAAGAAATCGAATCAGTCCTCGGGAAAATACGTAAGACACGCGTTACTTCCGTTACTTTCGTTTTTTGTATAATCATGCATATGGCGTCGTTCAAAAGAAATAATTAGTCGTTTACCAAGGCGATTTCCAATACATTTCCTTCCCAACTAACATACTATTCCTTTCCAGTGCGCTCATGGAGATGCAGAGGATTCATCGGTCTCTTGTAGCAATGAGTGTCGAACTAATTTTCCTCCCCTTATCCTAATTGACTGTAAGGGCGTGGCAGGCATCGTTATTGGTCTTGAATTAAAGAAACTCCAAGCTTGTACAGCGAGAATAGCTTTCTAGTCCCGAGAAATCTATTCGATTGGTGAGCTGTGCATTATATTTTGTTTCTCGGCCAATAACAACTAGCAACTACGATGAGTACAGTCGATCAAGCTAAGCTAAGTTAAGCAACACTGGCCATCAACAAAATTCACCTAATTGAAATATTACTTTATAACTACAATTCACCTAATCGCGATATTGTAGACATTTTCTGTCACAATACAGCGATTCCATGAAAAAAGAATAGAATCGAACCGAAAACAGTTTCACGATGATGTAATGCTCATTTTGAGATTTAAAGTGATAAAATGATTGTTTCCCAGGGAATTGGTTTACCTTAGTATAACGGTTTTTTTTTCTACATCGCTTTGTAATCTTTTTCCGAGAAAAAAATTTAGTTTATTTTGGAATATATTTTTGAAATAGCCCATAAATAAATTAATGTCTAACCCATGAAAAGTAGGGGGAAAGACGGCTTTGGCAGGTTTTGTTCTATTGTTAGCAGGGGGTTTTTGTCGACCAAATTTTATGAAATTTGGCCACAACATTCTTTGATATGCAAAGAATGTTTAGGCCAAATTTGAAACTAGTCAGTCATAAAAAACCCTCCTGCCAATAATAGAACAAAACCTGCCAAACCCGTCATTCCCCCTATTTTGTTTTATTTTTGTTGATTAATTGGGACAGTTTAAATAATAAGCTATCTTCTGCAGATAAAGATGACTCATTAAATATATACAAGATTTATTACAAGTTTGTTTCGTTCCGGTATTCGACAGAAAATCAATATTTGGGTTTGTTTCGTGCCTTGTAAAAAAAATCTTGTATCGCAGAATATTAGTTGAATGTGCATTGTGCATCTACGTTGCGGGTAAATATATTTTATGGTAAACTAAGAAAATCTGAACTTGTAAAAGTTTTACTCAGAGATTAAATATCCATCTCCTCAACGTATTTTCGACGGACACATTATCATAAAATGAACATTGAACATGAGACCAATCATGCATTCTTGAAGTATTTTATTATGTTTAGTCAGTTACAAGTTCGACAACTTCTAATTAACTGATAGGCATTGAAGTGATGGAGAAGTATGCCATTCCATGGGTACATAAGCAAAAAAACGGTGATTTTCCAAAAAGAGTAGCTCAAAAACGGCTTGGTGGACCTTTCCAATGTTTTGACTGAATGTGGCTACGAAGTTTATGCATTGTTGGCCGTTATCATTCGATACGGTGTGCAGACTATCCGATCCGATGCTGGACTATACATTTCCTTTCTTCCTACCTGTGCTTTCATGTCGCCGATGACGATTTTGATGTCCGGCAGTGGGCATCCACTGGGCAAACCAAATCGTTGGGTGTAAACACGGTGACTCCTTCCAGTTTCACAGTAGCCGGGCAACCAGTGAAGAATGTTGAAAGCTTCAAATATCTTGGTAGCCAAATGGAATCAGACGGCGGTACCAAGATCGACATAGGCGCACGGATCAAGAAAGCAAAGGCTACCTTTGCTAGTTTAAGAAATATCTGAAAAAAACAGGCAGATAAGAGAACGCACCAAAATACGAGTTTTCAACTCTAACGTGAAATCTGTGCTGTTATACGCTAGCGAAACATGGTGTGCATCAGTGGAGAACACTCAACGGCTGCAGGTGTTCATTAACAGATGCCTGCGGTATATAATTCGGGCCTGGTGGCCTCACAACTGGATCTCAAACAACGAGCTCCATCGTCGTTGTCACCAGAGGCCGATAGCAACAGAAATTCGGAATCGGAAATGGGGCTGGATCGGCATCCATCGTATGTCTGCTCTGTAGAACGCTTCTTTCTCGTCGTCGGGTCTCCCTTCGTGTGGGCAGTGCACGTTGATGATGCCAAAGTTGAAGAAACGGCCTTTTATCCTCAGCTTGCACATCCTTGCGTTTATTGGCCGGCACCCAATCACACGTTGGCGCATCTTACCCAGCACTATGAAGCCGGTTCCCAGCTCGTTTGTGGTGTCACAGCTTTGGTAGAAAGTAGCCGCTCGATGCCCGCTTTTCCACACTTTCTGTCCTGTCCAGCAAATCTCCTGCAGCGCCACGACGTCAAAGTTGCGGGGATGTAATTCATCGTAGATCATCCTGTCATTTTCATTTATTTAGTTAACATCTAAACAGATAACACTGAATCAACAATTTGACGCCACAATGCACGGTTCGAGGCCGCATCTCTCCATCCTCGGATACGCCCCACGCTCGCCAAGTCGTTTTGCACCTGGTCTGCCCATCTCCATCGCTCGCTGCGCTCCACGCCGTCTCGTACCGGCCGGATCGGAAGCGAACACCATCTTTGCAGGGTTGCTGTCCGGCATTCTTGCAACATGTCCTGCCCATCGTACCCTTCCAGCTTTAGCTACCTTCTGGATACTGGGTTCGCCGTAGAGTTGGGCGAGCTCATGGTTCATTCTTCGCCGCCACCCATCGTCGTCTTGCACACCGCCAAAGATGGTCCTAAGCACCGTCTCTCGAATACTCCTAGTGCTTGCAAGTCCTCCTCGACCATTGTCCAAGTTTCATGCCCGTAGAGGACAATCGGTCTTATCAGCGTCTTGTACGTGACACATTTGGTGCGGTGGTGAATCTTTTTTGACCGCAGTTTCTTCTGGAGCCCGTAGTAGGCCCGACTTCCACAGATGATGCGCCTTCGTATTTCACGACTAACGTTGTTGTCAGCCGTTAGCAAGGATCCGAGGTAGACGAATTCCTCGACCACCTCGAAGGTATTCCCGTCTATCGTAACACTGCTTCCCAGGCGGGCCCTGTCGCGCTCGGTTCCGCCCACAAGCATGTACTTTGTCTTTGACGCATTCACCACCAGTCCAACTTTTGTTGCTTCACGTTTCAGGCGGGTGTACAGTTCTGCCACCTTTGCAAATGTTCGGCCGACAATGTCCATGTCATCCGCGAAGCAAATAAATTGACTGAATCTGTTGAAAATCGTACCCCGGCTGTTACACCCGGCTCTCCGCATGACACCTTCTAGCGCAATGTTGAGCAACAGGCACGAAAGTCCATCACCTTGTCTTAGTTCCCGGCGCGATTCGAACGAACTGGAGTGTTCGCCCGAAATCTTCACACAGTTTTGCACACCATCCACCGTTGCTTTGATCAGTCTTGTAAGCTTCCCAGGGAAGCTGTTCTCGTCCATAATTTTCCATAGCTCTAAGCGGTCTATACTGTCGTATGCCGCCTTGAAATCAACGAACAGATGGTGCGTTGGGACCTGGTATTTACGGCATTTTGAAGGATTTGCCGTACAGTAAAGATCTGATCCGTTGTCGAGCGGCCGTCAATGAAGCCGGCTTGATAACTTCCCACGAACTCGTTCACTAATGGTGACAGACGACGGAAGATGATCTGGGATATAACTTTGTAGGCGGCATTAAGGATGGTGATCGCTCGAAAGTTCTCACACTCCAGTTTGTCGCCTTTCTTGTAGATGGGGCATGTAACCCCTTCCTTCCACTCCTCCGGTAGCTGTTCGGTTTCCCAGATTCTGACTATCAGTTTGTGCAGACAAGTGGCCAGCTTTTCCGGGCCCATCTTGATGAGCTCAGCTCCGATACCATCCTTACCAGCTGCTTTATTGGTCTTTAGCTGTTGAAAGACATCCTTAACTTCCCTCAAGGTGGGGGCTGGTTGGCTTCCATCGTCCGCTGAACTGACGTAGTCATCTCCTCCGCTGCCTTGACTTTCACTGCCTGTACTCTCAGCGCCGTTCAGATGTTCCTCGTAGTGCTGCTTCCACCTTTCGATCACCACACGTTCGTCCGTCAAGATGCTCCCATCCTTATCCCGGCACATTTCGGCTCGCGGCACGAAGCCTTTGCGGGATGCGTTGAGCTTCTGATAGAACTTGCGTGTATCTTGAGAACGGCACAGCTGTTCCATCACCTCGCACTCCGCTTCTTCCAGGCGGCGTTTCTTCTCCTGAAAAACGCGGGTCTGCTGTCTCCGCTTCCGTCTATAACGTTCCACGTTCTGCCGGGTACATTGCTGCAGCGCGACCGCCCGCGCTGCGTCCTTCTCCTCCAGAATCTGTCTGCACTCTTCGTCGAACCAATCGTTCCGTCGACTCCGACACATATACCAGACGTTGTTCTCCGCTGCGTCGTTAATGGCTGCTTTGACTGTATTCCAGCAGTCCTCAAGAGGGGCCCCATCGAGCTCACCCTCTTCCGGCAACGCTGCCTCGAGATGCTGCGCGTATGCAGTGGCGACATCTGGTTGCTTCAGTCGCTCTAGGTCGTACCGCGGCGGTCGTCGGTACCGAACATTGTTGATGACGGATAGTTTTGGACGCAGTTTAACCATCACCAGATAGTGGTCAGAGTCGATGTTAGCGCCACGATATGTCCTGACGTCGATAATGTCGGAGAAGTGCCGTCCATCAATCAGAACGTGGTCGATATGTGATTCTGTCTGCAGTGGTGATCTCCAGGTGTACCGATACGGGAGGCTGTGTTGGAAGTAGGTGCTGCGAATGGCCATATTCTTGGAGGCGGCAAAATCAATTAGTCGTAGGCCGTTTTCGTTCGTCAGCCGGTGAGCGCTGAACTTTCCAATAGTCGGTCTAAATTCCTCCTCTTGGCCAACCTGAGCGTTCAAATCTCTTATGATGATTTTGACGACGTGGCTTGGGCAGCTGTCGTACTCACAATCCAGCTGCGCGTAGAATGCGTCCTTATCATCATCAGTGCTTCCGGAGTGTGGGCTATGGACGTTGATTATGCTGAAGTTGAAGAACCGGCCTTTGATCCTCAACCTGCACACTCTTTCATTGATCGGCCATCACCCGATCACGCGCCTTTGCATATCGCCCATCACTATGAAAGCTATTCCTAGCTCGTGTGTGTTGCCGCAGCTCTGGTAGATTGATTATCTTTAAACGTTCGCACCATTGATCCCTTCCAATAAACCTCCTGGAGCGCTACGATGCCGAATCCATGGTCCTTGAGCACATCGGCGAGTATGCGTGTGCTCCCGATGAAGTTAAGAGATTTGCAGTTCCACGAACCGAGTTTCCAATCGCTAGTCCCTTTTCGTCGCAGTGGTCTTCGCCGATGGTTCCGGTCCATACTCTCTTGTTGATTGTTCGTTGCTTATGATTTTTTAAAGGCTGGCTTGCAGGGCCTGACACCAAACCCCATAAATTTCCGGAGGACCATTCCTCCTTATTTCTGGTGGACCATGGTGCACAGTTTCACTTAGAGTCCCTCGCTGGCACTCGGACGATGATCAGCCGCCCCTAACATGGAGAACAGACGCTGTTGTGAGCCGATCCTGACATGGAGAACAGACGCTCAATAAGATTTGCACCTCCGGAGAGGAGCAAACCCCCCCTTCTCTGTCAGCATACGACCATAGTTCCCACCGGGGTTGGTTACCCGATCTTCCCTAAGGTTGCTCGTATCCCGGCCAGCACCGCGGGGAGGTTGGGATAGGAGTTGCTGGGTAAGAGGCTAAGGACCGCGAGATGGGGTCTATTTTATTCCTTCAGGTACGCGAAGTACCAATGGTACGCTTTACCCAGCATTTGCCGTGCCAGATCATCCTGTCGTAACCTGCGAAACCTAGCGACTTGCAGTTCCATGTTCCAAGCTTCCAATCGTGATCCTTTATTCGTCACCTAAATACCTATTATATCGAGTCGTATTATCTCTTATATTTCTCGTAATTATTGGTTTTCCAGGCGGCTTATTGGGCTTGCGCAAACCTCCTGTCTCGTTGGAGGGCCGTCGTGTCAGGTCTGTTTTGTGTCCCACTTGACACCAGGACTTGGGCTTGTGCGCTTTGAGCGGTACACGGTCGCTTTGGTGGGGCCTACTTGCGGATACATTCAGCTTTTTATAGGAATTCAACAGGGCCCACTGTCAAACCAAAAAACCTAAATAATTTTGTTTGGAAAACGACAACTTAGAATTTCAATAATCAGTGTTTTGAAAACTATACTTTGTAACTGCCAGTGACCTCCGCTGTCTATCGATGGACGTCCTCCCTCGTCCCAAACTAGCTCACCGTTGGGGCTCTATTCTCAGGATTCACGAGGGAATAGCGAATAGAGGACGAGACAACGACGCAATTACATGCATAGGGATAGCGTAGGAAATAAATTTACCAAATGAATACATTTTTACTTAAAAAAATGTTATTCATAGTGCAAGGAGCTGTGTGATTCGTAACGCATTCTTCTTAGCGGTTTGGACCACAAGCGAGACTGGATTCTGGCTACTCGAAGGGGACAGCCGGCTAGGCCGTAGGTGTTGACCACGAAGACTAGGCTTTTGCGGTTCGTTGAGATGGAGGCTTTTGTAAGTTGGGCTGTCGGCAGGGCCGGATCTTTGGTTCGCCGAATAAATAGCCGTCGCGGCCGTAAAGGTTGACCACGAGGACGAGGGCTTTGCAAATCGTTGAGGCTTCTTCTCGTCAGGTTGGCGGTCGACTTAGGCGGATCGTGGCTTCACAGAGTGAACACATACATTTTTCAAAATTATATTTTCAAATTCTTGTTGTCAAAATATTGTTTCGACATGTTATCTTCTTTCTATATAATAAAAATGAAATGGTCTGTGTTCGTATCCGCATAACTCGAAAACGGCTGGATGGATTTTCTTAATTCCTTCAGCAGACATGTACGTTATAGTTTCCGACGGGTTTATATGATATTTCCTCATGCAAAAATAATTAGTACAGTTGTGTAAATCGTGAAAAACTAAAATGAAGATTTGTATGGGAAAGCTGGGGCGTTCCTAACGCGTATTTTCGCCTACTATGCAGGACAACGTTTACCGGGTCGACTAGTACTGCATAAATATTGTATCATACATTTAGGCACCCCTAGGAATGTAGTGAAGATACATCACGTGCCTTTTGTGATTGTAACACCGCGGTGCTACTGCTTTACTTAATACAGTTAAGTTCTTAGATGAGATTTAAATCTTTCAACTCTTTACAGGGTATGTTCATCGTATCGCTTCCATTCGCTGTATTGCGTGGCGGCTATTGGGCCATCATAGCCATGGTAGGAATTGCACACATTTGCTGCTACACCGGGAAAATCCTGGTGCAATGCCTGTACGAACCGGACCCACAAACGGGTGAGCCTGTACGAGTTCGGGACAGCTACGTGGCCATCGCCAAGGTTTGCTTCGGTAAGAAAATCGGCGCCAGGGTGGTAAGTATAGCGCAGATCATCGAACTGCTGATGACGTGCATATTGTACGTCGTAGTCTGCGGTGATCTAATGGCCGGATCATTCCCCGATGGCGCACTGGACACCAGATCCTGGATGATGCTGTGCGGTATTTTTTTGCTGCCATTGGCTTTTCTCAAATCGCTTCACCATGTATCGTTGCTGTCGTTTTGGTGCACGATGTCGCATCTGTTGATCAATGCGATCATCGTGGGCTACTGCCTACTGGAGATCGGTGACTGGGGCTGGAGTAAGGTCAAGTGGCGAATGGATTTTGAAAATTTTCCAATCTCGCTTGGTGTTATTGTCTTCTCCTATACGTCGCAAATCTTCCTGCCGACACTGGAAGGAAACATGGAGGACCGTTCCAAATTCAACTGGATGCTTGATTGGTCGCACATTGCCGCAGCCGCATTCAAAGCCCTCTTCGGTTACATTTGCTTCCTGACGTTCCAAAATGACACCCAGCAGGTAATTACGAATAATCTGCACTCGCCTTCCTTCAAAGGGTTGGTCAATTTCTGTTTGGTGATCAAAGCAGTCCTCAGTTATCCACTGCCATTTTTTGCCGCGTGTGAACTGTTGGAACGGGCGTTCTTCCGCGGAAAACCAAAGACCCTGTTCCCCGTCGTTTGGGAGCTGGATGGGGACTTGAAGGTTTGGGGTCTTGCATGGCGATTGGCTGTCATTCTTGGAACGATCATGATGGCGATCTTTATTCCGCACTTTTCGATCCTGATGGGTTTCATTGGCAGCTTCACGGGTACGATGTTGAGCTTCATCTGGCCGTGTTACTTCCATTTGAAACTCAAGGGTCACCTGCTGGACCAGAAACAGCGAGCGTGCAACTATTTTATCATATTTTTGGGCGTTTTGTTCGGCGTGGTGGGAATCTACGATTCCGGCAGTGCTCTAATCAAAGCATTCGAAATTGGTCTTCCGTTCTAAAACGTTTGTGCTATCCGAGACAATATTGTATAGTTTAAAACCAGTTGTTAATAATAACATGACGCTCAGTTTATTTAACAAAGAGAATTGAAAATATATACAAATAGCGTTGATGAATTACAAGATTAAACCACACGCAACCAAATTAGGTTTAAATCTTCCAAGATACCATCTATTAAAGCATTTGGGAATAAGATTAGATTGAGTTTGAAATTAAACGTTTGAGCTAAATCGTAGACTTGTATTGAATTCAACGCGCGCATTTAAAATTAAGACATATCCTTAGAAACCCAAATGTAAAAACGTGTTTAGAATCCAATCGAGAGTAACACTAATGTTAAGAGATAACTTCAATTTATTGCTAAATGAAACATCCAATCAAAAACTCAATGTCTTCCTAAATGTGTCAAGTCGAATAGTAATCCAACTGTCTTCCAGATTGCAGAACATAAATTGCAATCAAATTAGAACATGATTAAAAGGATGTTAAGAATGCGTAAAATAGTTAGTTATTGAGTGAAATGAAGAAAATGCAATAATCGAATACCGTTACTATAAATAAAAGATTGGTAAAACAACCCATAAGAAATTCAAACGAAGGAAAATAATTTCACCGTGTACCGACAATAAAAGAAAATATATATCACCTACAATATTTGAACGACATTTATTAACCCTATTATATTATTGATTGAGGATCGTACACCCCAATCCAACCGAAAACGTGAAACTGTTAAATCCTATTGAATACGAGCTGACTTAAATATTGTTTCACATATATTTTAAATTTTGTTTAGCTTGAGCGATTATAAAAAACAACAATCTGACCGCAACAATGTCTTCCAGCAGGTACACAATACTGCACAACTAACTGATGTTGATAAAAATCAAATTGCTTCCAAGTTTAGAAATGATTACTAAGCATTTAATATTTAAATTATTTTACATATAAGTAGCTTAATATTATTTCACGTAAGAAGAAAATCAACTCGGACAATACCCCCAAATCCCGCCATTTATTACTCTTAATTTTTGTACGTCGTCAGAAATCTACGGATGCCAACCATGTACTAAAAATTAAGTGTTACCGTTGGGATGTGGCAAAGTAATAAGCGATGGGAACGGCTGAAGGGTGCTGTCCAAATAGACCTTCTTCCTATGATAGTTTGTTTCTCATGACAGCATCGTTGTGTTATATTAAAAGCAAAATGTTATACAAAGTATGCACTTATATTACTATATTCAAGGTAATGATATAGATGTCCAAATAAATAGTTAATTGAAACAATAAAAAATAACTGGAAAGAAATCCATTTATTTATTTGTTACCAGACTAATGAAGAAGTGGACTGTGCAGTGCATAGAATGAGTGAAGAACTTAAAAATTTAAAAATTCACATAAATAAAGGGAAAAAAAAAAAAAAAAAAAAAAAAAAAAGTGCATAGAAGTCTTCTCTATAAGGTTCTGCAGCATGACGTCACGAATGAATTAGGTCCTCGTCAAATGAACTTTTTTGACAGTTCAGTAGTACTTTCCACTGACTCCGACGAGGACTCCGACAAGGGTCGAGTTTGTGGTTAGTTGGCTGCCCCTGAGCCCAACAAGAAGTACTACTAATCTGTCACCAGATTGAGGTTACGTACAGACGCTGCAAAACCTAATTCAGCTCGGTCCATGGGTGAACGTTGCCAACCCCGCAGTCTGCGGAGGGTCCGCAAATTGTCCTACACCTGATCGATCCACCTTGCTCGCTGTACACCTCGTTTTCTTGTTCCCGTCGTATCGTTGTCGAGAACCATTTTCACCAGAATACTGTCCGACAGTCTGGCGACGACCCACCACAGTCTTCCGATTTTCGCGGTGTCAACGCTGGATGGTAATCCCAACAGCTGATGCAACTCGTAGTTCATACGCCGTCCGCCATATGCACACCACTATACATGGTACGCAGCACTTTCCTTTCGAAAACTCCAAGTGCGCGTTGGTCCTCCACGAGCATCGTCCAGGTCTTGTGTTCATAGAGAACTACCGGTATAATAAGCGTTTTGTAGATAGTCAGTTTGGTACGGCGGCGAACTCTATTCGATCGGAGCGTCTTGCGGAGTCCAAAGTACGTACCATTTCCTGCCATGATGCGTCTCCGAATTCCTCTGCTGGTATCGTTATCAGAGGTCACCAGTGAGCCCAAGTATACGAATTCTTCAACCACCTCGAATTCGTCACCACAGATACAAACTCGGGCCCTCCTTAGCCGTGCGGTAAGACGCGCGGCTACAAAGCAAGACCATGCTGAGGGTGGCTGAGTTCGATTCCCGGTGCCGGTCTAGGCAATTTTCGGATTGGAAATTGTCTCGACTTCCCTGGGCATAAAAGGATCATCGTGCTAGCCTCATGATATATGAATGCAAAAATGGTAACCTGGCTTAGAAACCTCGCAGTTAATAACTGTGGAAGTGCTTAATGAACACTATAAGCTGCGAGACGGCTCTGTCCACACGAAAGACCATCAGCTTGCCGTAACCCTCTGCGCATTCCAAAGGGACCCGAGAATGCCCCTGAAACTCGAACAACGCGCATCACCCTATCCATCGTCGCCTTGATCAACCGTATCAGATTATCTGGAAATCCGTGTTCGTGCATTTGCTGCCATAGCTGATCCCGATCGATTGTATCATATGCGGTTTTAATATCGATAAATAGACAATGTGTGGCCACGTTGGATTCGCGGCATTTCTGCCATACCTAACGTACGGCGACTTCCAGCTGCTGCGCGTAGTCTTGGAATAGTCTACCGTCTTGTAGCCGCTCGATGTTTAGCCGCGGCGGACGACTCCGACATACTGCAACGAGGTAGTGGTCGGTTTCAATATTCGCACTGCGGTAAGTGCGGACGTTCATGATGTCGGAGAAAATTTACTGTCGATTAGAACGTGGTCGATTTTGCTTTCCGTTTCTTGTTAGGTGATTTCCATGTGGCCTTGTGAAGAAAGTGCTTCGGACTACCATTCCGCGGGAGGCTGCAAAGTTTATGCATCGTTAGCCGTTGTAGTTCGATACGGTATTCAGGCAATACGGTGCGATGGCCTGTCTATACATTTCCTCCCTTCTTACATGAGCGTGCATAGAACGCTTCTTTCTCGTCGTCGGGTCTCCCTTCGTGTGGGCAGTGCACGTTGATTATGCTCAAGTTGAAGAAACTTTTATCCTCAGCTTGCACATCCTTGCGTTGATTGGCTGCCACCCTGCCATTGGCTGCGCTCAAAACTCTCGACGGTGTACAACACGCGTCGAAGTCGGACGCCGCGGCTCAACATTGGGCGGCTACAAGACGGTAGGCTAGCCCAAGAATACGCGCAGCAGCTGGAAGTGGCACTTCCAACGGAAGACCAGCTAGGCGCAGCATCTCTTGAGGATGGCTGGAGAGATATTCGATCCGCCATTGGTAGCACCGCAACCGCTGCACTTGACACGGTGCCCCCGGGTCAGAGAAACGACTAGTATGACGGCGAATGTGAACAGTTAGTGGAGGAGAAGAATGCAGCATGGGCGAGATTGCTGCAACACCGCACGACGGCGAACGAGTCACGATACAAACGGTCGCGGAACAGACAAAACTCGATTTTCCGGAGGAAAAAGCGTCAGCAGGAAAATCGAGACCGTGAAGAGACGGAGCAACTGTACGGTGTACAGTTGTACACCGGTGTACAACTGCACTGAAGGTGTCGTGTGTCCCATCTACAAAAAGGGCGATAAGCTGGATTGTAGCAACTACCGCGCAATCACATTGCTGAACGCCGCCTACAAGGTACTCTCCCAAATTTTATGCCGTCGACTAGCACCAATTGCAATGGAGTTCGTGGGGCAGAACCAGGCGGGTTTTATGGGCCAACGCTCCACCACGGACTAGGTGTTCGCCATTCGCCAAGTACTGCAGAAATGCCGCGAATACAACGTGCCCACACATCATCTATTCATCGACTTCAAAGCCGCATATGATACAATCGATCGGGACCATCTATGGCAGCTAATGCACGAACACGGATTTCCGGATAAACTGACACGGTTGATCAAAGCGACGATGGATCGGGTGATGTGCGTAGTCCGAAAATGATACCAGCAGAGAAATTCGGAGACGCATAGTGGCTGGAAATCGTACATACTTTGGACTTCGCAAGACGCTCCGATCGAATAGAGTACGCCGCCGTACCAAACTGACAATCTACAAAACGCTCATTAGACCGGTAGTCCTCTACGGACACGAGCAGAGCGTTAATGAATAAAGCTTCCAATGAATGATTAAATTTGTTGGGATTAAATCATTCAACTCTACGATTGAAGATTATGAATAATAATTTATTCGTTTTTGACAATGATTAATGATTATGATTAACGATTAAATTAATTTTTGAAAATGATTAACGATTATGATTAATGAATGAAACGTTTGGAGTATGATTACCGATTATCAATCATGATTAAATGTTGACACAATATGTGTATGATTAATGATTAACGATCGATATGATTAATGATTAATTATTATGAATAATCAAATTGAATGATTTGCATAGTGATCAAAAAGCAAGTAACCTTTCTTTCAAATTGGGTTATTAAAAGGTATAGAAATTATATGATTATGATTAAAGATTATTGAATAAAAGCGATGTATGCAATGATTAAAATTGATGATTAATGAATAAACTCAAAACAATTATGAATATTATTAGTGATCACCCAACAAACAACGACTAGCTACAAATAAGCACCTAGGTTGAATTATTGTTTATTTGTGATCTTCGTAGCTGAATAAAATGTATGCTGAATAATTCGCTAGGCAGATTTCATTTCAGCATTTAATCTAACTAATATTCGACATGACCTATTTATTTGTTTACTACCTTTATTTGAAGTCGAACTAACGTTTTCGTTTTATTACATTTCAGCACATTGGGGAAGTTTAACAATGTGCCGAACTAATGATTTTTAAAGTTCTCTGTTCGACTATGATGTGATGCTCTGAAAGGGTGGTCGAATTGAGTTTGAATAGTTAGTTAATAAGCAAGCATTTAGACATCCTTCTTAACCTTTGTCCTTCTTAACCATTGGATTTCCCATTTATCTGATCTATCGCACAGTGGAAAAAACATGATTTTTCAGTTTGAGAGAAAATATGGATTCTAGATCTGGAAAATTTGGTTTATAGGAAAAATGGATACTGAATAATACAAATAGACATAAATAAATCAATTAAGCCAAAAAAAGACAATAAAATAATTATTTATGTCATGCTTTTTATATTCGTGATTTTTTAAGCTGTCGGAGATTATAACGAACAAAACTGCTGGAGCAATAAAAAAAATCATGCATTCATGCGGAAATAAATTTACTAAAAGCCGGACATAACGCCGTTGAATAACGTCGGAAAATTATTGAATCTTTGATGTGTGGAATCAAAATATATTTTAGTTACCAGATAAAGATTGTCGCTTCGGTTCCCTTTGTTCTGCTGTGCAAAACATGTGTGGTACCTAACTGTCAAATTGTACGTATTTTTCCATCATTGACATTTAGATCCACTTCCCTCGCCATGAAAAGATGTTCCGGACAGCGACTACAGCGACAATCTTTATCTGGTAACTAAAATATCTTTTGTGGAATCCCAATATTATCGCATGAATGTTGATCTTTATTGCTGCGAAATTGGAATAATCTTAGCATTTGACAATCATATCGCAACCGTTTATCAAGAGATTCTGAGGAAGGCCGAATATACATTGATTTTATTTTCATAAATTCATAAATAGCATTGGGGATGGATTTTATTTTATCGTTTATCGACATTATTTTTACGTATGCGATTTCCTAGTGTGCGATGGTTATGACTGGCTGAACAATGGTCGAAATAAAAATCTTGTTCAGTTATTAACAAACTGTAGTTTGACAGATCGATTTATTGAATAAGAGTCCAATTATGATTCATATTCAGCAATAAGATTATTTATGTTAAGCATTGAGTGAGCCATATCTAACAAATCAAGGATGGCGCGGATGACAACGTTACCGGCGGATTATCAAATAACAGCAGTTCGAGACCCGATTTAGGAAAATTTTAAAATGATTATATGAAAATAGTAAGCATATGCGGTATTTCGAAAAATTTCGTTTCAGGTGGTTCGAAACGAAATTCCGCGGAATTTCGCGGAATTTGAGCATGGCGAAATCTGATTTCTTGATTTCGTTTCGTTTCGTAAAATTACAAAAAATTCGCTAGGAAAAACTAGCTTCTAACGAAATTTAACGGAATTCCGCGGAATTTCGAAACAAATTTAAACTAATCCCTACTTTACATTATAAAAAAATTTGGCTATACAATTTAGGTTGTACAATTTTTTCCATTAACACTTTTACATAACCCCATGGGGTTCTTAGCATTAGCATTAGCATTTAGCAGTTCGCACAAATTCGTAGGTGGTACAAGCCAAGACTATTGTATGAGAGTAGCATCACTTTCATCCGTTACCACAGATATTGATTTGGGACTAATCACTAACTCTTAGATGGAAGCAATGTACTCTCCAATAGTCGAGATCTGTCCTGGCCACGTCCTTGCGAATTACATAACCCCATGGGGTTCTTAGTCGACAAATACGTAAGTAGTTTTCTTCTATAAAACGTCTTCAGTGTTTCCATTATTTAAATTTTGTGATATTTTTTTACTATTTGCACAATATGAATGCGGAATCGATCGTGTTGCTGCTGGTCATGGGACGGCAGCTAGTCCGGGAGAACGCGAAGTGAAAAAAATCTACCTCGCGTAGCAGAAATTTGTTTAACCAGTGTGCAATCGATCGTGTTGATGCTGATCACGCCAGCGGGAGAATGCGAAGTAATAAAACTAATGTCTGCATCGAAGAGCACAAAATTATTTAGTGCGGAATTGATCGTGTTGTAGAAGATTATTAAACGAAGCACATTGATCTTGCGTTGGATTGATTTGAAACACAGTTTTCGTCTTCATGTTTTCAAAATAACTTCGTTCACAACAAATATTTTGTCGGTTACCCAGGGGTTTCACATGAATTACCTTCTCAACTAACCAACGATTTCATTTCCGTAGCGCTCATAGAGATGCAAAGCATTCCTCGGTCTCTTAAAACAATGAGTGTTAAACTAATTTTCCTCTCCTAATCCTAAATTGAATATAAGCACGTGACCAGCATCGTCATTGGTCATGAACTGGAAACTCCGAAGCAAGTACAATAAGAATAACTTTTTTGTATCCCAAGAATATTATTTAATTGGTGAGCTGTGCATATTTGCTGTTTCTCGGCCAATCATGATTAGCATCTATGATGTGTACAGTTAATTAAGCTAATAAGCTCTTCTTTGACTATTTGCACAATATGTGAGAAACATTGCAGATTTGTGGGCATTTCTAGATCTTCGCATGAAATTTGCAAAAAAAATCCAGAGCGGGTTGAAAGATCATTAAAATTGCTGAGAATTTTTTACTTATGATTGCTTTCAGCACATACTGACCATAACAGCTGTTCTCATATGCCAAGGACACACACAATAGCTCAGTTTGTCGAGCTGATTGTATATAAGACTATGCTGCCGCTAACCGCAAGTCGAGCACATCTGTATATGGCCGTCTGTGAAATTCAATCTGAAATACATATCTTTGTGCATTTTAGAAAGGTGCACAGGATTCTTCTAGTGAGCAAATGTATGCTATACATGCAGACGAAGAATACGAAGGAATAAATTTTGGCATATACGCCCTTTTCAAATGTTGATCTATTAATATCAATTCTATATCTGCGTATACGCCTGGCATATGTGGATACATAATTAAGTATCCCACTAAATAAAAAATAAATCTAAGCATTCTTTTTTAAATTTTGACAAAGTCAATACTGTAAAACCACGCTGACAAGACAATATGAAGTATGCTTCAGCATACTTACATAATTCTTAGGTGAACTGAGGTTTTAAACAAAATTTGAATCCGTATATGAAAAATCCCACAATTTCTTTATTTTTATATGCTTACTGATATAAAACTGATATAAAATTGATCAGATTCGGGAGCACACGCTCCACGATGAATTCCTTTGAAAGCGGCACAAATGCTGGGGTATTGCCTTATCGCCAATGGTATATGCGGCGAGAATGTGACGATTTATTATAGATTGCCTCTTCAGTTATTATAACTCTTTTGGTCGCAAAACAGTTATTCGACTTCGAAAAGTGAAATCAGAATTGCGTACATAATGTAAAACCAATTTAATAAAAATTCCGCAGAAAAAAAATCAAAATTTCGTTTCGTTTCGAAAAATTTCGAATTAAATGAACCTTGATTTCGTATCGTTTCGAAGTCTCGAAAGAAATCTATATTTCGTTTCGTTTCGATCCGAATCAACATAGACATTTTAAATTTCGTTTCGTTTCGTTTCGTTAGGAAAAAGTGTGTTATCGCATACCCTTAGAAAATAGCACTTGCTTCAAAATGCGTTCATTGGAGATCTTGATGATGTTATCTTCTATGCGTTATTATTTTCGAAGAATTCACATGTAGCTGAATTGAGGCTTAGTAAAATGCATATTAAAGGTTTAACAAATCAGTTAATAAAGTTGTTTTTCAAAATGAGATGTAGTTGTATAACTTCGCCAAAATTGTGTGAACAAAGCTTGAACAGAAGTTGTGATAAGAAATAGTACAGACATAATTCAACACAGCGCTGAATTAAATCATCACACTGATGTTAGTTCAACTAGTGAATGTTTGTTGGGCAATGATTAAATTTAAAATTCTATGATTAACGATTAGCGATTAATGATTAAATCATATTTTTTGTATGATTATGATTAATGAGTAATGATTAAATAACCCATTATTCATAAATAATGATTAAATCTATGATTAATCACTAATGCTCTGGACACGAGACCTGGAAGATGCTCGTGGAGGACCAATGCGCACTTGAAGTTTTCGAAAGGAAAGTGCTGCGTACCATCTATGGTGGGGTGCAGATGGCGGACGGTACTTGGAGAAGGCGAATGAACCACGAGTTGCATCAGCTGTTGGGAGAACCATCCATCGTTCACACCGCGAAAATCGGACGACTGCGGTGGGCCGGGCACGTAGCAAGAATGTCGGATAGTAACCCGGTGAAAATGGTTATCCGACAACGATCCGACGGGCACAAGAAGGCGAGGTGCGCAGCGGGCAAGGTGCAATTCTGACCTCTCTTATGTGCTTTTCTTGTTACTCTATGTGTGTTCTTGTTTTATAATATTCGAGAATGGCACCATCACCGCTAGAAGGATTATTCTGTTTTTTTATATACTGATGTAATGATGTCCCATGGGGTTTCTACAATTAACACACAAGCTCAGGAACCCATTTTTTAATTCTATTGGTCTTGTAGACCTCAAATATCTGAACTCAAGAATAGTTTGGAGAACCGTTGATGCTCTGGTAACACTGAGGTGTGATGAAAATAGTTTAATTATGTCTCAAGTACCATTGTTAACTTTTTTTTTATTCATTTCTTTATTTGGTAGGCACTCTGTGTTTCATAACCGCTACTGTGCCGTGATCTACTGTGGTATTCTGCTGTACAGAGTCCACACAGAATCTATTTTTAGACATTCGTTGTTGTTATCATTGCCGGGTCTATCTCATCGTGAGTCCATTGTGTCCTTTTGTCCGTATCGTGTATCCAATTGCTCGTTGCATTGTTCGGTTGCCGTTTATCCGGGTACTTTGAAGGGATGCCTCCGAGAAGAACAATTTGTCAGTCGTCATCGGGCAGCCGTGTCGGTAAGATGCGCACTCCAAAACGTCACCATCTGGGCTGCACCTCAGGCAACTGACAAGGGCTTGGTGGAGGGGCTGGGAATCGAACCCATGACCGTCCGCTTATAAGGCGAACGTGTAGCCAACTACGCTACGGGACCCCCCACCATTATCAACTTCTAATTGGAATTAAGGCCCCGTAAAACGCTTTGTTGTTTTTGTAGATCATCAAGATCTGAACTCAAGGAAGGTTTGGAACCCCTAGAAGATCTCAACAAAATTATCCCCCCCCCCCTACTTTTTCATGGTTTGCATCCGTTTTTGAAGCAGTATGTCCAAAATTTATGTTGAAACACGACGAAAAAATCCGTTTTGAATCGGTTAAGGTACTGCTTCAGGAGATCTGGTGGGCTCAAACTGGATGGGATGAGACAATCAGCTAGAAACATCTGGAGAAATGGCTGATTTGGTTGCGCATACTGCCTGAGCTAGAATCCGTCTGCATACCTCGGTGTAACTTTCTCCACAACGCAAGGATTGACAAAACTACAGTGGAGCTCCAGACTTCCGTGGATGCTAGTGGTAGTGACTTCGCTGCAGTAACATTTTTTCGCTTGGAAATAGATGATCACATCAAGTGTGCTCTATTTAGACGCAAGACGAGAGTGGCACCTGTCAAGTTCGTTTCCATACCTCGCTTGGAGTTACAAGCAGCAGTTGTTGGTCCACGTTTAGCCAAGTGCGTCGTGAATGTCAGTCGTGTTTGATCATCAGTGCGACCACTGACCTACCAGCGATGGGACCGCTTCCGAAGGCGCGAGTTGCAGCTCTCGTACGCCCGTTTTCATACGTGGATGTGGACTTCTCCGGTCCATTTCTCGTCCATATCGGTCTCCTTCATGAGAAGCGCTGGTAACTGATCGGGCCATACATTATTATTATTATAGAATTTCTAGAAATTCGAAGTAAACTTTTGTATAGTTTCGTAATAATCGAAAGAGAATAGATGCAAAGAGAGACTCTCTTTTGCACATACGACCTATTTTCAAAGCACTCTAGATTTTGGCACTACCTCAGCAAGCGTGCTGGGAATTTTTACCTACCCCGGGCAATCTGAATGCCAAAGGGGATTAGGCTCTGTGGATCTCATTCGCCGGTTGACTTAAAATCCTATAATAAACGTTTGCACCGGATGTATTAGTTATGGTGGTTCAGGAATCTTCTTACGATGCTGCAAGTTCCAAGAACCACTGTCTTTTGGATGCTATGGAGGTTATGAGATCGTTCCAGCTCTCGTAAGGATCTCAGAAGAGATTTCGGGACGATTCCGGTTGCTGAGATAACAACCGGAATTATACGCACGTCCTCCAGGTGCCACATCTGCTTCAACTCCTCCGCCAAGTCGTGGTACTTCGTTATCTTGTTGGAGAATGTTGTTTGGACATTATGGTCTAGCGGTACAGCAATGTCGATGAGGGTTACCCGCTTCATCCTTTTGTCGTAGACCACAATATCGGGCCGATTGGCACGAATGAGGACATCCGTTATGATCTCGCGATCCCAGTACAGCTTCACGAAACTATTTTCCAGAACCGGGATAGGCACATATTTGTAGTAGGCGACAAACTGGTTAACCAAATTGTGCTTTAAAGCAAGCTGTTGGTGCACAATCTTGGCTACTTCGTTATGACGACCGAGATAGGCTGAATCAGCTAAGGCTGAACACCCGAACACGATATGTTCGATCGTCTCTCCTACTGAATTGCACTTCCTGCAGCGGTCCTCCACGTTTTCGTGCAATATATAGTGCCGATAGTTCTTCGTCGCAATTACCCGGTCCTGGATGGCTACCATGAATCCTTCTGTTTCCGAGAAGAGTTCACCCCGCACCAGCCACGTATTCGACGCCGCTTTGTCGATATATTCCAGCTCCAGTTGATGGGGGTGCGTCCCATGTAACTCCTTCTGCTTCCACGATGCGATCATCTCGTCGACAGATTTGATGTCGCAATTCAGCTGATAGTCCTCCTGCGCCAGATGCAGGGCACTGAATCCGTGGTCAGCTTCACACACAGCGCGATAGATTTCGTGGCGGTTCTGGCTTTCCACGAAGTATCTTCGCAACTGCTGAGCACATAGTGCTTGTATATCGGTGACGCCTCTTCCTCCTACTGTACGTGGCAGGGTGACTCTCTCAATGGACGATTTTGGATGGCGCATGCGATGCTTAGTGAACGCCACTCGTACTGCTCGTTCTAACGCCTCCAAGTCAGTCTTGGTCCACTTCACCACCCCGAAACTGTATGTCAACAAGGGCACAGCAAACGTGTTTATCACCTTCACCTTGTTACCGGCCGACAAGAGGCTCTTCAAAATACCGTTGACACGATGCAAGAACTTTTCCTGCTGCTCTATCTTGATCGTCGTATGGCGAATTGCTTTCAGTTGCAGGAAACCTAGGAACTTGTACGTTTCGCCTTCAACCATGTTTCGAATCTCCTCCTGTTCGTTGACGCGGAAACTGTTGGCATCCACCAGGTGACCCCGGTGTAGATGTATAGATCGACATTTATCGATACCAAACTCCATCCGGATGTCGTTGCTGAATACCGTTACAAGCCGCAGACATTGGTGCAGCTTCTCCACAGATTCCGCAAACAGCTTCAAGTCGTTCATAAAGAAGGTGTGGGTAATGTTTTGTGAGAGACACCCTATTACAACGCCGCATTGATGATGGTAATGATGACTGTAACCACACTCACACAGGTGAACTATGTTACGCATGCGCAAGTATCTTTTACTGCAGAGCTAGACATGTGTGAGTGAACATTACCGCGGAGCGAGGCTTTATAATACATCCGACCGTTGGCACGGGGGCTCGTCTGCATCCAGTGCTCGTCGAGGTAGGTTGTGGCTCCCGGTGCAGCCGGTTGGGTGATTCCGCATGTGAACCGCATTTGCGGAGTTGCACATGTTTGTACTCCTTTCCCCACTCTTCAAATGATAGCCATAGTTGTGTTGGTTGAGTGCTCTGCTAAGAGGGTTCATGGCAAGGCAAAACCATAGAGGACTAAAGGTATCGCCTTGGAATATGCCCCTCCTGATGCTGAGAGTCCTGGACCGTAACACCTTTTCTCCGTCGGTAATGTGTAGGGATGTGCTCCACATCTCCATAGCGTGCTGCATTAGCCTGATGACGTTACCGTCTATCTTATACAACTGCAGTACCTTAAGAAGGTACGAGTGAGGTACTGAGTCGTATGCCTTTTTATAGTCGATATACGCCATGCTCAGGTTTCTTTGCTTGTGGGTGGCCTGCCTAACAACGACTGCATCAATAATGACCTGATCCTTGCAGCCTCGTGTGTTACGTCGACAACCTTTTTGTTCCTCGGTCATCAGGTTGTTGACGTCGCAATGGTTCTGCACCCTTCTCGCTATTACCGATGACAGCACTTTGTACAGACTCGAAAGGCACGTTATTGCCCAGGTAACCATTAAGCACTTTAATAAGCCTTATATAAACCATATAATAACTTTTCAGTGCCTATAAGCTATATAATTGATTTTCAAGTGCTTATTGGCAGTTTAAGCTTCAAGCAGTAAAAGAAGCCGTCTATCGGTATATCGGTATAACGCTTCGATGCAATGCTGATCAGCCCTGTTGATACAAGCCGGGGTTCTCCCATAGATAGGACCAAAACTGCGTGACTTCTCCAACCTGCGGAAGGCCCTCGCCAAAGTCGGCTTTGTCGTTTCAGATGTGGTTGTAGAACTCCCTTTCGTTGATGTTGAACATTCGATTTTGCTCCATCCTCTTCGAACATTCTCCATAACGTCGCAGTCGTTTAGCAAGAGCACTCAACCGCTGTACATGGCTGTCGAGGATCTCAGTTATGTTCGCCTCGGTGAGATCACGGAGTTCTGTGGGTTTCACAATTTCAGCAACATTCCGAACTAGCCTGGTTGATCGATTCCCCTGCTTGTACTGTGTTAATCGACCAACCTTTGACCGCAGTGCGGCGATGCGGGTCTCCAGACGTCGCATCCACGCGGGTTTTCGTGCTTTGGGGCGTGCGCGTCCATCACTCTCACCTTGTGGGCGCGTTCGCAATCCCAACGTTCTTACAACAGCCACTGCAGCCGAATACACGATAAATTGCAGCTCCTCAAGGTTCTCCACGGTTTCCAAGTACTGTGGCAAAATATCCTGGTTAAGGATGCTTACTGTACTCGTCAACCGATAGGAGTACTGCAACTTGGGTATCCGGTGTCGGGACATGGGGTCTGTAGCACGGAACTGTGTAACTGCTGTGCCCATACGATTAGCTAGTTCGTGCTTCAATTACTGTCGTTGCAATTCCACTGTTGGTCCTGGAGCGGCGGGTGCAATCGAATCGCGACGGTTACTTGCGATTGATGCATCCAACCCAACAGAACTCCTTCTCGACGTATCGCTCGATCTTGCCTCCTCCTCCTCTCATAATTCCCTCTGCACTTCCCGCTTGATGTACTCTACGTCTTCTCTCTCTTTCGTTTTTTCACAGCACAAAGCCATAAATATGCTTAATGATCTGTACTGATGATGAGTTTGTAAATATCATGAAGAGTCTCGGCTCCGTTAAATGTTATACACGCTTGAGCCTGTCAAATAAACGCAATGATAAAAAATAAGTGATTCGATAATATTTGTTCCTAATATTCGCTATTCGAAATTGTATATCAACTTCCAAAAACTAAGGAGCCGTACACTAAATACGTAAGCATTTTTTCTGGGTTTTTCAACCCCCCTCCCCCCACGTAAGATTTTTCCCATAGAAATCTTTTTTTATTTATATTGATCGTAAGAAAATGGGAGACCCCCCCTCCCCCCCTAAGTGCTTACGTAATTAGTGTACGGCCCCTAAGTTAGATGGTAAGATGTTACGAAACACAAAATTAAAACTAAAATTAATTAATACTTTATACAGTGACACCTGTTGGGAGCTAAACCCACTCATGCAGAATCCTGCTAATACCGTCACCCCTTTGCCGTGAACATTGAAACACACACACACACATGTATCTTTTGAAACAAATATATTATCTTGTCGATTAACAGTAATCGGACGCGTTTTTCATTTCGCAAAGAAAAATTCGTTAAATACAGTCCGCTCGGTTTATTGAAGGAACATTGGTCCTTCGAACCGGATATAGTGAGAAGTAGTGGAAAAACGTGGACGTGAGTGTTTTTTCCGCGAAAAATCGTTAAAATTGAGCACTCACCAGACCCGCTGGTCGAGTGCAGCGACGCGCTGCGAAAATTGCAAATGGCCGTCGCTCGGAAACAAGTGCAAAAGTGATCGTGTTGTGATGCCAACACCGAAAGCAATCAGTGAACAGAAATCCTTGCAAAAAGCGAAGGAAGAACAACAGAAGATGGATGAGCAATTGAAGACTCTCACTCGTCAGAAAGGGGCCGTGCGGGGCAAACTTACTCGCGTGAAAAGTGCCATTGAACACAGTGAAGATGCGTCGAACCCGAACATTATGAACGTGCATTTTCTTCGGTTGCATCGGAAAACTATTGATCAAGCGTACAGTGAATATAATGAATTCCAGAACCTTGTTTATGCCCTGCCCTTTCTGAAGAGCGACGTGCCGAACAGGATGCAAAGTTCGTCGACTTCGAGACCATCTACAACGATTTGGCGATTCGACTGAGCATGCTGATGGAAAAGGCTGTGAAGCACAGTCAAGCGAAAGATGCCGCCACGAATAAAACCACCGTAACAACAGCGAACATTACGATGCCAGTTGGTTCAGGGTTGCCCTATCTGCCTCCACTTCAAGCACCGTTGCCGACCTTCGACGGGTCGTATGAGCGATGGTTTTCGTTTAAATCCATGTTTACGACCATCATGGATCGATACAAACACGAGGAGCCGGCGATAAAACTCTACCATCTCTGTAACTCACTGGTTGGACCGGTAGCAGGAATCATCGATCAAGACATTGTAAATAACAATGATTACAATGCTGCCTGGCGATTCTTGACGGACAGATTCGAAGACCGGAGGCTTATCATCGACAAGCACATCGAGTGTTTGTTCAATTTGCCACGAATCTCCAAAGATAGCTCAACAAATCTCCGAAAATTGCTTGACGTCTGCAATAAAAATGTAGAAGCTCTTAAAAACCTGAACCTCAAACTGGAAGGCCTCGGCGAGCAAATGGTGGTCAATATTATTTCATCGCGCATGGACAAAGCTACGAGAGTTGCATGGGAGACGCGGCAGAAACCAGGAACTCTTCCGAGCTATTTGGATACGATGGCGTTTCTGAAAGAACAGTGTAAAATTATTATTATTAAATTTAATTTTATTGGCATTTCGGTCTCGATGCTGCTCGTATAGAGGAAGGGAGCAGCGTGTGTGCGAAAGCAGATGGGAAAGAAACGGAGTCCAAATGTTATCGCTAGGCAGCGACAAGTGTGAAAATGGTTGAAAGGTGTTGAAGTATGCGAGGGCCATTTGAGAATAATTAAATTATCGAAGCGTCCGTCTTTGCCGTACATCCTTTCTGGGGATGGCTCGGGCAGTGAATGAAAGTCACTGTTACCGAGACTGGCAAAAACGAAGGCAAAGATGCGTATATTATTATTCGGCTAATACTTAATTAGTTCTAGCGATCGATATTCATCATTTGGAGAATCATCGATGGTCGTGTATGGTTTGTACACATTGCACCGAGTCTCTCCCGATGCCACCATATGATGCTATTGGAACCACAATTCTTATTTACGCGCCAAATCATTTCTTATTAGACAGAAGCTGTAACATTTGGACTCCGTTTCTTTCCCATCTGCTTTCGCACACACGCTGCTCCCTTCCTCTATACGAGCAGCATCGAGACCGATATGCCAATAAAATCAAATTCAAACTTCTTCTATTTAAGCTTCTGTTTATTATTATTATTATTTTTTGTCTTTATGAAGGAGACTTTCAGCCCGAGGCTGGCTCGTCTCCGGAGTAAAATTATTGAAAAAATTGATACGAACATTAAAGTGGAAAATGTGAAATCGAAAGCGGTGTCCAAGGGGCACACGCTCCAAGGGGCACACGGGCACACTTCGTCGCATAGTTGCCGTGAATGTGGTAAACGCCACCATACGTCGCTGCACGCCGGTGACCCAACCAGTTGCAAATTGGACGACTCGAAAAATGCTGCCAGGAATACCGCTGAAAATGAAGATTCTCGATCCTCTCTTAGAGACTCCGAGGCTGGCGTCCAAGAAGTTAATGTGCCTCGATCCGGCACTGCCACAACATTAAGCGTCAGTGTTGAAAGTGATACAAAGCACACATTGTTATCAACCGCGGTGGTCCAAGTCCGTGGCTCGAACTCTGTTGTGTATCCCTGCCGGGTGCTACTGGATTCTGCATCTACAGTGCATATCGTCATGGAACGTTTTGCCAATCTGTTCGCCCAGAAGAAGGAACCTGTTGACTACACCGTGAGCGGACTCAATGGGACAAACACAAGGCTTCGTCGTATGGTACGCATGACACTCGAATCCTGCATGGGCGACTTCACAGCTGAATTGGAATTTCTCGTGGCACCGAAGATTACAAGTGACATTCCAGAAAGATCCTTCGATACATCATCATGGTCCATTCCGGCGAACATAAAGTTAGCTGATCCGTACTTCCATCGAAGAGGACGTATTGATATGCTCGTTGGTGCGGAGATTTTTTGGCACATAGTTAAGGATGGCCAGTTCAAACTTGGATCGAATTTACCAGTGTTGACCAAAACAGAGTTTGGTTGGATCGCTGGTGGCGTAATTTCTTCTGACGCACCAGTAATAGCGCGGTCGTTTTGTCAAACCGCTAATGAAGACCTGACCGAAATTCTACGAAGCTTCTACAAGCTGGAAGCTTGTGACGAGATCCAGCACACGGCTAAGGTGGCCGATGAACGATGTTTGGAACACTTCCGTGAGACCCACATACGAGATCAGGACGGAAGATACTTCGTGCGACATCCGTTTCACGATACGAAGAAACAACTTGGTGATTCTCGAAAAATGACAACGAAAAGATTCTTCTCGTTAGAGCGACGACTTGACAGGGAACCTGAAATCAAGCAGCAGTATGCTAGTTTTATGCGAGAATATGAAGACCTCGGTCACATGAAGGCTATCACGGTTGAGAATGAAGAGCCGAGTTCCGCTTACTACATACCACACCTTTGTGTAGTTAAGCCTACTAGTACATCGACTAAATTGAGGGTTGTCTTTGACGGCTCTGCAGCCAATTCATCCGGAGTAGCGATCAACGATGCTCTTATGACGGGACCGAACATTCAGAACGATTTGTTTTCGATTCTGTTGAATTATCGCAGCTATAGGTATGTGTTTACAGTGGATGTCATCAAAATGTTCCGACAGGTTGGTGTTCTACCCCCGGACACTGCATATCAACGGATAGTGTGGCGCTATAATCGTAACGAGCCTCTAAAGTTTTATGAACTCGTGACAGTAACCTATGGGTGCTCTCCTTCTGTCAAGGCTAGTTGAAAGGGCGATTGCTGCGATCGATTTTGAATTTGATTCTGTGAACCTTTGGACCGACTCCCAAATTGTCTACTTCTGGATTAGAAAACCACCGGAGGCACTGCAGCTGTATGTTTCCAACCGAGTGAGTGAAATTCAACGAATCACAGGTGCGTATAAATGGCGTTATGTACCTACTAATGAGAATCCTGCGGATATAATTTCGCGTGGCGAGTTTCCTCGAAATCTGCTGAGCAATGTGATGTGGTGGGATGGACCACCCATGCTGAAAGTCGCAACGATGGAAGCAGTGCAACTCGAACCGTTGTTTGAAGAAAATTTACCCGAATTGAAAGCAGGTGTCGTGCTGGCAGTTACATCACCGATGGAAAGGTTGATTATATTTGATCGAGTGAACAAATATGACAAGATGCTACGATCAATGGCCTACTTGATTAGATTCGCGAAGTTTATTGCGAGCAGAAAACAATCAATTATCCGCGGACCACTGACTGTTTTGGAATTGAGAGGTGCGTTGGCAGTAACAGTGCGTTGTGTGCAAAAGGAGACGTTTAATCTTGAGCTGCGTGTGATTGCTGAAGGTGGCCAATCGAAACACCGCCTTAGTGGTTTGAAACCTTTCATTGATCCACAAGATGACATGTTGCGCGTAGGTGGCAGACTCAAAAACGCTCTCATTCCTTATGACAGTCGACATCAAATGCTTTTGCCTGGTGGACATCCATTTGTGGATGCTATTGTGAGAAGTTTGCACCGATCAAATTTGCATATTGGGCAGAAGGGTCTGCTTGCGTTGGTTCGCCAGCGGTTTTGGCCACTGAGAGTGAAGTCGACTATACGGAAGGTCATCGCTAACTGTATCACTTGTTTCAGAGCGAATCCACTGAAGACATCCCAACTGATGGGAGATTTGCCATCTTACCGTATCCAGCCAGCACCGACATTTGCCTACACTGGTGTAGACTTTGCCGGACCCTTTTTGATTAAATCGCACACTGCAAGTCGCAGACCACTTATCACGAAGGCTTATGTTTGCCTATTTGTCTGCATGCTAACCAGAGCTATCCATTTAGAGTTAGTGTCTGACTTGACAACGAGTGCATTTCTGGCTGCATTACGGCGATTCACCAGCATTTGGGAGGCGGGTGTGAAGCAGGTAAAGCATCATCTAACGCGAATTGTCGGTGGTTACAAGCTGTCTTACGAGGAATTCTACACGACGTTGACCCAGGTAGAAGCCGTTTTAAATTCTCGACCGCTGGTACCGTGCTCCGATGATCCATGTGACCTTACAGCGATAACACCAGCCCATTTCTTAATTGGCCGAGAGATGAAGGCAGTGACCGAACCATCCTACCTAAATGTTAAGCAGAGCACTCTTTCTCGGTGGCAATTAGTACAAACTATATTTCAACATTTCTGGAGAAGGTGGACAGCAGAATACTTACCAGAACTTCAGAACAGAGCAAAGTGGACGAAAGCAACACCCATAGCAAAAGGTGCTCTAGTTCTGATGGCTGACCAGGGTTCTCCGCCTTTCGAATGGCCCCTTATAAAGTTACACCCTGGAAAAGACAACATTTGCCGTGTCGTCACTGTGAAAACATCTAAGGGCGAGTACAAGCGTGCCATAACCGAGGTTTGCCTACTGCCTCTGGACAGCAAGCCAGATTGAAAGGATTTCAACGCCGGGAGGATGTTGGGAGCTAAACCCACTCATGCAGAATCCAGCTAATACCGTCACCCCTTTGCCGTGAACAGTGTTGTGCTGAATCATTATCAGACGATAATGATTGCAATTTTCATGCGATAAATTTTCACGCGAAAACAGTAGGCGTGTTGTCGCTGGCGAAAACTTCTCAAACTTTGCACTCAAACGATAATAAACACAGAATTTTCATTCAAACATTATTCTTTACTAATATCAGCTAATTGTCAACAGTCACGTTATAGCTTCTATTTGGCGTTATGGTTTCATCACAGACAAACAGACATAACACTCGTCAAATTCACATCGTTCACTGATTTACTGGTCAATTCAAATAATCATTAGTTGGCCAATCGATCACCCGCGGCGCGCGCATCGGATTTGCTCTAGTTTGACGTTTGCTCACTACCGCCATCTGGTTCGTGATTTGCCCAACTAACTGAAATCAACAGATGTCGTTAGTGTTTGAACGACGATGAATTTGATGAGTAAATGTTCAATGTGTTATGTCTGTTTGTCTGTGGTTTCATGGTAGTAAGGAAAAAGAGTTCAAAATATAACGGTAATTACTTTAAATCAAGATACGATTTCCAAATGATTCTTATTCGCTGGCGAGTTTTTATCACTTGATAATTTAAAAGTAAGATCGCGGGTAATTTTTGATCATCCTCGATTTTTTGAAAATTTGATATTTCCCATCCCTGGCCGTGAACATTGAAACACACACACACATGTATCTTTTGAAACAAATAGATTATCTTGTCGATTAACAGTAATCGGACGCGTTTTTCATTTCGCAAAGAAAAATTCGTTAAATACAGTCCGCTCGGTTTATTGAAGGAACAACACCAATTGATCCAGAAAGCTGATCCTGCATGCAAAGGCTTCAGCCCATTAATCCACGTAAAACTAGAGGCCATTTAGCCTGATAATGTAAAAGAATCTAAAATAACGTTTGCCTAAAATTAAAGATTTGGTAGTCACGATTGGTATCCCGATAGACATACTTCTGGGGAAAGATATTGAGTACTTTAACGAAAGGAAAGGGATTCGGTGCAAATGGGACGTGTCAAGAGAGTAGCATCGTTTCTCAAATGGCAAAGATACCGGGATACCGCAGTCAAAGGTCGTTGAACTCACACGCTAAGAAATTTGGTTTTAGTGAGTCGAGTGAGCCAATCCCCACATTACCGGAGTTAAGGCTCCCCCAGACCTAAGCGATTACATCGCCGCGACGGCGACAACTAGTCGCCGCGATTCTATCGTTGGGTCGCTGCAGGCAATGTTCTATTTACGCTTCTATACTAACGGCGACAGAATCGCTGTCGCCAAGCGATAGAATCGCGTCGCGACTGTCGTGTCGCGTGTGTTTGGGGGAACCTTTAACCTCATCAGGTGTCTGTTTGCCGTGCTGTTTGCAGATTTCCGTTTACCCTTGCTTTAAAAAACACCCTCTCTTGGGTTATGCAATGCTGAAACCAAACAAAAAAATCTATTTAAATTATTTAAATTAAAACGCAAATTAATCTCGCACTGAACTGGTTTTTATTACCGGCCGCGCAAAGCAGAACAAAATATTTCAGCCGATCGCGCCATCGTTCTGCTGTCCGAAACAAGAGAAATCACGCACTGAACTCTTTCATAAAGATTGCTGGTTTTATCGATTTATTAGAATTTTTTTAATACCTCCATGTAAAACGAGTTTGCAAAATTCAACGGCATTTTTCTCAAGTTGAAGAAAACTGACATGGGACGCTTATGCGAATAGGGGCAGTGCAGTTGGATTGCCAGGTAATACATGCACATTTAGCCCAGGTGATACATCATGATCGTGTATACATATACATGACTATATGATGCATTTGACCGACAGATTAGATAAGCTTTTTTTCCCAATAATGGTAATGCATTTATAACAATGTTGAAAAAATAAGGTCTGGCCTTTCAAACAAACGAACGATTGAGAAGAAAATAGAGGAGTAGTGAGCCATGTACGCATTATATCTGGTAACTTCGGATACTTGCAAATAATCACTCGAACTCATGGAAGTCTTCACTTGATTAGTAGTAAAATATTTCCTTATAATCATTCATGCTGCTCTTACATAGTACAATAATGACAGCGGTTGCTTTCTTTTCCATCTTCTTTCGACATATCGTCCCAAAAATTCTTACGCTATCCTTGAACTACACTTATATCTCAGACAAAATTATTTCCAGGAGAGCCACCTTTAGGGAGCCTTCTATCGACATTCGCAGTATACTCATCTGCATCAGCGACAGCAGCAAATTAACAGTTTGTCCTGTGTTATCGCAAAAATTTTATTATTTTTCACTATAGAATGGGACAGAGTAAAATAGATATATGAATATTTATAGGATGTATAAAATAAAAGTGACGAATAATTCTATTACACTTGTTTCTACTAATAATAATTAACAGCTCAAATTAGATTTAAAACATGCCGCATTGTTCTTAAAATTTACAAAACTGTTTCGTTATTTTGCTCCAAATTAGCGTAGCAGAATCGGCTCTTAATCAAATGCTACCCAATGGTCTTCCTTCAATCGAACATCACAATGATACGTTAAATTCATTGCGCAATACGGTCCCTTGGGATAAAGGAAGGCCTTTACTTCGTACCAAGGAAAGAATATCTTAAACAACTAGAAGATAATTTTTGATAGATAGTAAACTTTTTCATTCCAGATCAAACTCCTTTTCCCAACTTTCATCCGAATTCGAAGAAGAAACATCGTCCTTTGTAAAATGATTTTTCTCCATTTTCAGTTCACTCTGTGACTTTTGCTGTTTTCCAGCATTTTTTTGCTTTCCATTGCCAGTGGCGTTTGGTTTTCCGACTTGCTTTACCGCTCCACTTTTCTGCTGTTGCGATTTTTGGTTAGTGGTTCTACTGTTAGCACTTTGTGATTCCGGCTGGGTTTTCTTCGTTGCAGATGAGTTGGTAGTACTGGCTGGCTTCTTTTGGGGAGTTTGTTCGATGTCCGACTGAATGAGCAGGGCCTCGTCGACGGGATCCATACGGCCACTGCCAATGACCTTTTCCCGTTCCTTAATTTCCTGTTCGTATTCCTCGAGAAGCCGAGCTTGCTCCTCTTCTGACAGTTCTATATTGGAGGCGTCGAATTCGGGAACTTCTGCCCATGTGATGTCGTCCGGTACAAGTTCTGTTTGGAAGATTGGAAGCAGACACGCAGAACTAAAGCCACATGCTACAAATGATGATAAATTGAAACATACCTTCTTCAATAGTCCGCTTAGGCTGATCTGTTTGGACAATTATTTTGTTTGGTGCAACAGTTTCGTTTGATACAATGGCTGCCTTTGCTTTCTTTTCTGCAAGCTCAGCGTTTGCAATGGCATCCTCTAATAGAGCTTTCTTAAACAAATACCTGGAAATATATGTTAAATATACATTTTTATGCCTATCCCAACAAACAGCTAATAAAGCGCTTATTAAAAAAAATCTTCAGCTAAAAGACTAGTTTATTCAACTTAAATTCAAGCTCTATCGGGTAAAAGGGCGAATGAAAAAAGACCATAATAGTGCTCTTGTTTGTATTTGTTTTTGAAACGTTAGTCTATGAACGCATCAAAACATATTTTCTACCTGTCATAAGACGAGTTTAAACAATCCCATTGAATTCCACCACTTAATTGTATCTTGACAGATACGTATTTCGACCTCAACAGTAAGGCCGTCTTCAGTGTCTCGTACTTGACGAGACACTGAAGACGGCCTTACTGTTGAGGTCGAAATACGTATCTGTCAAGATACAATTAAGTGGTGGAATTCAATGGGATTGTTTAAACTCGTCTTATGACAGGTGAAAACATTCCACTAAAAAGCTCAACATAATTTTCTTATCATATTTTATAGTCAATTATACAAACAAAAATGACAATATATAGTGAAATTGCTGTTTCAAAATACTAAGCGGCTATTTTTTAGATTTATTATATCAAGTCCTTTGCCTTAAGTGCACGGAATATGGAGACAGCACGTCGAGCTGAGTCAATTAGGTAGTACATAGAACAAGACCCGCTCTTCGAGCCTAATAAATGTTGTTATCCGAGGAAATGACGATTATGACAGCTTTTATTCTATTGTCAGTGGGGTTTTCGTTGATTCATCTATTTGCGATTAAGCTACAAGATACTTTGATAAGCATTGACTGATCAAGAAAAAAAAAGAACGCGATATACATTAAGATCACGTCCGTAGATTACGCCATGCTTTGCCAAGAAGAGAAAGTTTCTTGAAGGGCAACGATGCAAATTTTAAGATGCTCTATACGAAAATTATATAACAGGGGTGAACTTGTAAATAAACAAAAAACCGTGACCAGATCCTCCCAGAATGCACATTATTCGGTAAAATCAACTGCATTTTCAACAGGCGAAAAGCAAGCGCTTTTTATGTAGAGGATTTATATAAATTGACTCCCTTACCTTTTCCAGAAGTCCATATGAGCAACCTTGCCTGGCACCAGCGCAGCATATTGTTCATTAAGAATGGTGCTGCTGGTCAAATGGCGCGCCAGTCGAGGTTCTGTAAACTGTTCCTGTTCGACCACTTCCATCCAACGTTTGTATTTCTCGCTGAGCTCATCGGATGGTTCCTCCAAATATGTCCCTTCCATAGATTGCAGTTCTGCTAGATGTTTGTAGAAACCATTTAACCCTTCCGTTCCTTCGTGCGTAATAAGGACATCCTCTCCTTCCTCTTCTTCATCCAACGTTGGAACCAACGCTTCCGTTACCTGACCTAGAAATGAGCTAAAACTCTTCTTCATCGCGCCAACCGTAGAATCCGCTTCGTTCAAGCTGAGACTCCTCCCGAGGGCCTCCGTAGCGCTTGTTGCTTCCGTTTTAACAACCGTTGTCAGCTCGGTAAGATCATTCTTAACCGCTTCCAGCACTGAGGCCGACCTGGATTTCGCGGTGTCCAACCAGGAACCCCACCAGCTGCCACCACCGGAACCAGACATGCTTCCGGTCGGACTGGTAGCCTCATTCTCAAGACTTTTGTCGCCAATCGAACTGTAATCACAAACAGATGCGTAAAAATAGCTAATCGTTATCAATTTTATCAACTTCAACGAATTCCAAAACAAAATACAAACACAATAGAGAAAACAGAAAAAAAACAAAGTAGGAGGAAATTTTCTCACCTTTTGTCTGCCATATCGACACACTTTTCACAGACTGCTGCAAATGAAAGTTCTCTTTAACGAGCTCAGACGTGCCAAACTACGCACTTTCTTCGTCCTCTTTAGCAATGCGTTAGACTCTCCTCGATAGTACAGCGATTAGTCCTTTGGAATTCCGATTAGGAGCACATTTTTGCCCAATTTAAATGCATTAATTATTGAACTTATTTTTCACTATTTTGCTCACAAGCTTAGATCATTCAGCTCCGTAGGTAGGTAAACATGCACACACAAATACTGAGAAACACAGCAAGAACTGGATTATTTTCTACACACTACAAACTGGTGGCAGCAAAGGAAAACTTTGGCCCCACTCCACACTGAAAACCAAAACTACCCAAAAGTGGGTTGTTTGCACTCAAAACCGTGGTTTGGGCCAATAACCCAAATTTGAGTAAAATGATTTTTCTGGCACTACACGGTTACTGGCTAAAACCCATTAATGGGTAAAAAAGTATACATTTTTTGTTGGTCCATGGGTCTGTCAAAAAGGGGGTAATTTTTAAAACTGACAAATGGGTGAAAAAATACCCATGTTTTTTATTTGTTCGGAGAGAAAAAATGTGCATGTTTTTCACCCATTAATGGGTGAAAAAATAGATGTAAAAATTTCCAACTGTTATCTCGTTTTTTGCAAGGAGAATTGAAGCAACGAGTTCCCGCTTAGACGTAAGTGAAAGACTACAGTTTATATATAATATTTACCTTTACTATTTCTAAATTGCTTCAAGGTAAACGTTAGTAGAATTCTGGAGCCTAAAGAAACTACTTTTCCACATTTCTTCCTGATGCTACCTGACGCTAATGGAAAACCGGTAAGTCTCCTTAATTATCAAATAAATCGGTTAATTCTTTGAAATTTCACTTAATCACAGGTAGAATTATTCTGGAACCTGGTCTAGTTAAAAAAAAAAACACACACAAAATGCGGGTCGACTGTTTGACACAATCATCCGGAAATGCCATCCAGGATGAGGCCATCAAGCGCTGTTTGGATACAGAATTATGATTTTAACATAATTGTGCATAATGATTATATTTGGCGAATAAAATGTATTCTAAACCTTATTTTTATTAATTGGAAAAAGTTCTGCACAAAATAATTAGGACATTAATTATCGGCAATTTACTCCAGAAAAGTGGGTATTTATTCACCCATTTTGCTAGAAAATTTATTGCGGCCGATGGGTAAAATAATACCCATCTTTTGACAGAAACATGATTTACCCATTAATGGGTAAACCGGTTTTACTCATTTAATGAGTAGTGGCGGTTTTGACGAAAATGGGTGCCATAGTACCCATTAATGGGTTTTAGCCAGTAGCCGTGTAGGTAGTTTGCCTTTAATCCCATGTAAACAATTTACCCAAAGCTGAGTTTAATTTATCCAAAGCGGACCTTAATCAACCCAAAATTAAGAATATTGAATTTACTCAAATTTGGGTTATTGGGCTGAGCAACCTCGGTGAGGTGTTTGCATCTTGCTCTAGTTTTGATAGCAATCATGGGAAAGAAAGGGAAAACTACCCAAATTTGGGTAAATTTTTTCTGCGATATTCTCAATAGTGCGTATATTGAACTCAAAGTTTGGGTTGATTTATCTGTCCGTGCAGACGTTCCGCCCCACACACCGAGTTTGTCAACAAATTTGAAGCTGTCGAACCTTATGTCGACCACCGATGTCGATTATTCCTGACAACAATCAAAATCACGCAAAAGAAAATATCAAAATCTTTTTTCATGTTCTTTCCCATATGGAAACTAGTTTAATATTTACCTGTAGCAACTATTGTTATATTATTGATTGAAAAATCACATTTAATCGAATAAATAACTTGAATAAGCGTAATCCCTAACTAAATTTCCTAGCACTCTTCGACCAACCAAAACAAACATGAAGAAATGTAATCGTTGTACTAGATTGAACTAGGGGTGCTCCGATATTTCCGATATATCGGAATATCGATATATTTGTTTCGATATCCGATATGTTTCCGATAGGGTCTGTTCAAATATTACATAACGCGGAAAACGCTTTTTTTAAGAACCCCCCACCCCCTCGTAACAATCTGTAACAAAATTTAGAACTACCCCCACCCCCATGCGTAACGCGTAACCAATACATTTTTTTTTTATAAAATCTTGTTTTTGGTAGAATTTGAATCACGATATTGCGCTTTTGCACTTTATAAGAGTTTTGCGAGATTTTTTTCTCACAGTCATCTTTTTCTCACACTCAATACACTCAAAAAAGTTTGATTTTCCGTGTATAATATTTGTGTGTGAGTGCTCAATCTGAAAACAAACAGACGTCAAATCATGGCGGGAATCGATTTAGTGTACACGCTTACATGTGACTCACGAGTAATGGGTTATAATTGGGTAAATTTCAGTAACAAAAATCGATCAACCCGAAATGAGAGTGAGTGTGAGAAAAAGAAGCGGGCAAATCACAATCTACACATAACTCTTCAAATTGGTGAAATCGGCAATACAATAAATTATTATTTTTTGTGTATTTTATGCTATTTTGAAGACAATAACTATTTTTTGAAAAAAATAAATATTTTTTCTCATTGTTACGCGTAACAATTTCTCGAAGGACCCCCACCCCCTACACGGACAGATAAATCAACCCAAACTTTGAGTTCAATGTACGCACTATTGAGAATATCGCACAAAAAATTTACCCAAATTTGGGTAGTTTTCCCTTTCTTTCCCATGATTGCTATCAAAACTAGAGCAAGATGCAAACACCTCACCGAGATTGCTCAGCCCAATAACCCAAATTTGAGTAAATTCAATATTCTTTATTTTGGGTTGATCAAGGTCCCCTTTGGATATATTAAACTCAGCTTTGGGTAAATTGTTTACATGGGATTAAAGGCAAACTACCTAGCGCCAGAAAAGTCATTTTACTCAAATTTGGGTTATTGGCCCAAACCACGGTTTTGAGTGCAAATAACCCACTTTTGGGTAGTTTTGGTTTTCAGTGTATATTTCGCGTAATAAATCGTAACAAAAATAAAACAACCCCCCACCCCCTATTGCGTTACGTAATATTTGAACAGACCCATATGTATCGATATTTTTCTTTCAATATATCTCGGGTACTTATTCAAAAGGACGTATGTGATTTTGTAAACAAAGATTCAAACGTCGATTTGTCCGATCTGATGGCACTCCCAAGCAAACCAATTCCACCAACAGGTAGCCGAAGGCTTCCCCTACCTGTCTGTGGTGATGGTTTGCGTGGGAGTGCTATCAGATTGGACAAATCGACGTTTGAATCTTTGTTTACAAAATCACATACGTCCTTTTGAATAAGTACCCGAGATATCGGTTATATTGTGGATTTACTCGATATCAAGATTTTCCCGATTACTTTTACGGCTACTCAGAGTAAGCGTAAAAAATCGAGGGGAACGGCAATGTTAATGTCTTATAAAACTTAATTTTAATGATTACAAATATTTTGTCAAATGAAATCAATTCTTCAATATTACAGTCGCAGAACTTTATGAAATAATGTAGGTATTTTTTTCGCAGTTTTTTGGGGCAAGTATTAAACATTTTATGTCTCACGATCAGGTAATAAATATCATATAAATACATCTAACTACCCCTCACCTACTGGGACACGTGCTCATTATTTTGCCCGCCAAAAATGCAAATGCCAAAAAGCACGTGGTTGCCGGTAAACAAATATTCGCTCTTTCACCATTGGCGTAAATAAGGGGGGCCGGGGGGGGCCTGGCCCCCTCCAGACCTACTTGTGGCCCCTCCAGAAAATTTTGAAAAGTAATTCCAACTTAGTCAGTTTTTATTTCATTTACATATTTCCTACATATTTCTTAGTTTTGATTATGAATTCAATAAACATATTTTTTGATGCGTTATCACATCTATGACCATTTGTTCAGCAAAGCATCGAAATATTTAAGTTGGACCCCCGGGAACATTTTCTCGATTTTTAAGCTAAAATCAATGCCGCTTCTAATTCAGTTGCTAGCTTAAAATAATAAATTTGTTCTGCATTTGTTTGACTAGTATCCTGGTCGCAGAAACATAAAAACATAATTGTATTAAGATATAAATATTTCTGTTCTATTAAACTACCATCCGCTTCAAAAAAGACTGAAGCCACTACATCAAAATGAGCACATGTACACAAATTCGGTCAATGAAATTTCGAACGACCATTCTTTCGAAAATCTTCGAGTTAATCGCAAGGTATGCCGCAAAACAGTTGATCAAATTCCTATGGAGCTTTTTGCTCTCGCTATATAATTCTGGCACAGAAAGATATAAAATTATAAAACTTAAGAATCTTTGATACAATGACAGAAAAATCAACAACGCATTCCATTGAAAGTATTAGGACAAAACTTAGGCAACCTTTGCACTCACAACAGAGATTGCATTAAAGACATATTTTTATAATCCTCAAAAGATCTTGTTCCATTTAATTTTTTGGCGATTTCATAAGGATCATCGGAAAACTCTTTTATGCCTGCTTTAGTTAGAATTTGTTTTTTAAGATAAAAAAATTAGATTTAGAAACCAGTTCGTATCAGAAAACATTTCATTTGCAGCACAATTCAGATCGATTTGGTTGCTTCTCAAGTCTTTTTGATTTTTGCAGAGAAATCTCTCACCTATTCAGAAAACCATAATAAAGCCTCTTCCTAACGTCAGTAACTACAAAAACCCTATGTTATTCTGGAATTTGATTTATGACTTATGGAATTTATGACTCATAAAAAACACTTTAGGATTCCAAATTTGTGTTCATCGGTACTTAACTATTTCAGCACATAGCATACATTTTGGAATTGCATGAATACTTATATTGATTATGACAAAATTTCGTGGAATTTATTCCACATCCAAAGAGTTTCAAAAATTTCAATTTAAAAAAAATCGAGATCTTTATGCATTAAGTAATCATAGAAATGCTTGAAAACTTTCAGAAATATACTCATATCGAATTTCATTTATAGATAATTCGAAGAAGATTCTTGAAGATTACACACTTATCCACATTTAGTAACATGGAGAAGACAAGTTGACACAGGCACAGCGTTTTGAAACAATCACAGCATCATTGGAAATCAATTGTATTATTCGCGATTTTTTTTATGTTAGTTCTAGGACGAATGAGTGATAAAATTAGTCAAACAAATTCTATTGCAATCCATGTGCACAGTGCTTTAAATCGCCTTTGAAAATTACATCCCACCAGCTGGTGCCATGCGTCCCCCCCCTAGACCGAGACTCTAGTTACGCCTATGTCTTTCACTCAGATTGCTGCACTGAGCTCAAAACTCCATTATATTTTATGTGCAGCAAGCATATAAAAATGATTCAACGACTCCCCAATGAGATTTTAACTCATTTAAACTGTACTAGAATTTATCTGCTCTATATTTAAATGTTATTGGTGCTACTAATAAAATTTTAATGTGACGGCCAATACATAATTTCTATCAAGCCTTGCATATATAATGAACAGCTTGAAAATAATAATAAAATGTCAGACAATCTTCGCACATACGTGGTGCCGCTATTTATTACAGACAGGTAAATGTTATAATTTTCAAATCAGATTTCATCTTTTGTTATTTAATTTCTTGCTTTTAATACATTTTATTTGTATATTATGAAATTGGCGTAACCCAAGTGCAACGTATACGTTCTGGGAAGCGTTAAAATGAAGCCAAATGTTCCTTCTGCTAGCAGCAAATCGCTGATTCTTGGCTCTTTGGCGCGGTATCCTCTGCGAACGCTAGTGAACTACACCGCGAAACACCGCATACTTCATTAGCAGTCATCATCGGCCGGAAGATCCATCGTCGAATGTAAATAGACAGCAGTTCTAACCCAACTCCTGAATCCGACATTGCTATATTCTACGGAACCAGCTTTACAAATAAGTTATTAATGCAAGAAATTGTTACTCCGTCAGTAACACCGGTAAGAAATGAGGACGATGAAAGGGACAAATATGTGCTGACTAAAGAATTTAGATAAGAAAATTATTTCGAGCTTTTTAGTGGAATGTTTTCACCTGTCATAAGACGTGTTTATACAATTCCATTGAATTCCACCACTTAATTGTATCTTGACAGATACGTATTTCGACCTCAACAGTAAGGCCGTCTTCAGTGTCTCGTACTTGACTCGACTCGACAAGTCGAGTTTTGATTGATGATAGTATTTGAAGTTCAAAAAATCTATTTATAAAATTTTTAAACTTGGGCAAAATGTGCTATTTTAGGGGAACTGTCCCGTTTTCCAAACAAAGAAATACAGCACCAATTTCGTTGCTTCTATTTGCTAACATGTGTGTCTACTCATGGAAAAAATCGCAACAATAAGAAACAAGTCAAGGAGCAGTAGCCCTACTAAAATAGAGGAGGTACTGTTAACACATCAACGGAAAATTATTTAATGTTTTGATTCCAAACTCCGAGTCTACGTCAAGTTAAATAATACAATTTCTCAGAAAATCAATAACAAGGAATAAGATATTCTTCTGGAAATTATTTTTGCGGACTTTTTTTTAAACATTTACATGTAATACAGCGAAATTTTCTAATATATAATGGATGATGCCTTCTGCAAATAAACGAAAGTATTTTATTCAATCAAATTTTTTTTTTCACTCGTACCCATCCCGGGATCATGTGGATTATGAAACCAATCACTTGGATGAGCAGACCAAATCTCTCTTCTTCATCCACCACCACTGCCCTCGCTGCCTCAGCCATCATCGACCTCTAACTGTGAACTCCGAGCGATGCGATGGAGGGCGATTGCATCCATCGCAACCGACACCACTGCATCCGACCATGATCAAGCACAGAATGACAAAAAACTGCGCCCACTTCTTTCATACATATTCGCAGACCCACCGATAGTTCTACCGCTGGCGACTGCATACTGTGTAGGTAAACGCAGCGAACGAACGAACGAAACGAGAAATGCGCGAGCAAAAAGCACGTCAGTACGCGCTACTGTCACCAATTGTAATGACTCGCACACAGCAGGCACTGCTTTTTTTATACTCAAAGAAAATCTTCCGGTAGACCCGAAGGCCCGTGACATACCGCATTCTGATGTCCGTGTTAGGAATACACGGGATTGGTTACATATGAAATTTTTACTGGCTTTGACAAGAATTGAAATTTTCAATAGCTTATCATTAATAATCTTAAGTTTCAATGAAATAGGCAAAATGGTGGAGAATGTCCGAGTCGATTTATATATACATCGTAAAAATCCATCGAAAGATAAAGGCGCTAGTAACGTTCAAAATCTTCCCTTCCAGCGTAACGCTCTCGATTTCCAAAAACCTAAATGACACCCAGTATAGTAAAGAAAGACGTAAGTCCTACGTCAAAAGTGAAGTGCGGCAGACTGGGTTCGAACCATGGACGTCGGGGTTTTTTTTTTTTTACAAGGGAGAATGCATTTACACACTAACCCAGTACACGTGCATTGTAGTTGCCAAACTACCACACGGAAGTGTACTGGAGTGTCGGACTCGACCATACCGGTAATACCGACTAAACTCCCTTGGGCTCCACCATCGTTTCCCCCAGGAACTACCTCGCAGTAGAGGTGTGCGCCGCCGCCGCCGCCGACATTTTTGCATCGGCGCGCCGCCGTTTAAAATTTTCCACGCCGCTGATCTATAACTTTCCACGCCGATTGAAATTTTCAGTGGAAACTCCTAAGATTCATTGGATTTTCCGTATAATTTGCAGACAGATCTCTACAACATTCCGTTGAAACTTCAGAGAATTTTTCGGGGGGATACCAGTTATTTCCATGAAAATTCCATACAATACCTTGTTAAAACTTCGGAGAGCTTTCCGTAAAAACCAAGCGTGTGAAAATTGCGAAAAATGAAAATCTAATTTAAATTGAATTTTTGAATAGAAAAGAGTTGTTCGGCAGAAAGTCACAAGACTGAAAGTTGTTAGGCCGAATCGTTTAAACGAAAAGATTAATTGGTAGAAGCCTACCCGAGCAAAGCTTAAGAGCAAATCGATAACTTGTTTTAATGTTGTGAAATCATCGATTATGTTAACTTAATTTTATATATTTTTGGTCGTTTTAATATTTATACACACTTAGAATATTTTACAGTATACGGTAATTTTTTACCGAACTTTCAACAGCTGAACGTACGGTAATCAGTTCGGTAAATGAAACAATTACAGATCGTTCGGTACTTTTATTTTGGCATGATCTGTCAAAAAGTACCGTACAGTTCGGTAATTTGGAAAGAGAAATTACCGAACGTTTCGGTTCTTTTTTTTAATTAGTCAAAATATATGTTATTTTTATGCTTCCAAAGGTTATCAAATAAACCAAACATGTAGTTCCAAACATGAATTTTCTATATTTAAATGTTTTCTTTATTTATCATTTAATTTAATAAAAATCAATCACGGCTTCCATATATGGAACATCTAAAACACGTATCACGCCATTGAGCCGGTGCCGTATTCAAGAAATGTAGAAGACGCAGACCTTTCCTAGAAGAAATGCATTGCCACAAGAAGAAGCTGAAAAATATAAATGCATTGATGAACGATTTAAACGATCAAGAACGAAATATACCTGTTTTATTCCGATAAAAATGTTTGACTCTTTCTTAATGTTTCGAAGCAACCGCTAGCTTCTGATTGAACTAAAATAGTGTTGACAGTTTGACAGATTAACACTTTACCGAAATTCTGTAATACCTAATTGGTTTTGCAGTATGTTCGGTATAAAATTTACCATGTACGGCAATAATTCGATTTTACAGAACGAACTGGAAGTTTTGATACCGAACTCTGTCAAATCATTTTGGAATTACAATTTGTTCGGTAAAATGTTACCGATTTCCGGTAAAATTATTCTTGTTAACCGAACATACTGTAATTTTTTATGTTTACCGTAGTTTTTCGTCAAAAAAATTACCGAACAGTTAAATCTATTCTAAGTGTGTAATAACAAAACGTTTAGCAGAATCAGCTTACCGTGACATCAAATCAAAAACTATTCTGCTGTCGATGAGAGGAAATCGAAAACAAAATTTGATATTGGTTTCTGATAGCAAAATAAGTACACAGTTTAATGTCATATCATTCAATTTAGTAATCTACAGCAAAATGAGATCAAACCATATAACCAATCATGATGATTTATATATATTTGAAAACAAATTGTGAATCATTTTGTTGTCAATATCAAAATATTCTATATGCTATCATTTTGTTTTCAGACTTTGATAGGATATGTAGCCTACAGATATTTGGCCGAGAATCTTATTTGGTCGAACAGTTCCTTCGGCTAAAAAAATCGTGAACTTGTTCTTCGGCTGAAATAGTCGTTTGGTAGAAAGGGCAATTTGGTCAAAATGGACATTCGGTCGAAAGTGTCGTTCGGCTGAATTGATCATTTAGGATTTTTTCACGACAATAATGGGAGAATCTTTAGAATTTCGCCTCAAAAAATTGATGAACTTCACCAGAAATTCTTCAGTATTTCCAGAATATTCATTTGAAAATTATTTTCAGAACTACGGGAACTACTATCAAGTTTCGAGAACTCTTTGTAATTACTAAGAAAAATTGTTTGGGATTTACATGAGATTCTCTACAGAGTTTTTTCGGGAAGTTGTTCCACATTTCTACAGGAAAATATTCGGAATATTCACGGAAAGTTCCTATTGAGTCTGTTGAGTATTCTTTAAAATTCACACAGAAAATTTTGACTACTGAAAGATATGCTTTAACGTTGACTTCCCCAATCTAAATTAATCAAGACTGTTAGTTTTTTATCCTTTATTAAAGTGATTTCTTTTTTCGCAGGGAGAAGTTCATCATTAAACGGCTAGTTTGGCATAGCCAACTTTTAAACATCGGAATAATGCTCGGAATTTTTGAGGGTTGTTTTTGGATTTGGCCAAAAATGTCATTTGGTTCAACGGGGTCATACGGCCAAATTTCAATGACTGAACATCGTACTGAACAGGTAATATGATCAGAAATGGCAACTTGTTTGGCGAAATGGTCTTTTTGTCAATTAACCATTGAACAAAATTCCGTGGCCTCTCTATTTTTAGGTCGATACTGGACTTTAGGGCAAAAGACACCTAGCCAGGTACCATTAAGCGAAACGATTCACGGAAACTTTTATCAGATCAAAACTGGTTTGACCGAAAATGTAGTTTGGCCGAAAGCGATGTACAGCCAAAAGGAAAATTTGGACGGACTTGTAAAAAGTTGTTTACCCTAATAGGTCATTTGGCTGAAAATGCCGTTCGGGTGAAAAAGTCGTTTGACCGAATATACATCATTTGATTTGGCAGAAATAGCCATTTGGCCCTTAAATGTCCTTTCTGTAACCTTCTTTGAAAAATGTCGTTCGGCTGAATTGATCATTTTGCCAAAGAAGACGTTTATCCGAATAGGTCATTTGACAAAAAATGTCGGTCGGCCAGAAGGGTTACTTTGCAGAAAGGAAATTTTGGGGTCAAATTACCATTCCTACCAAACACCATTTTCGGTCAAATGATCTATTTGATTAAACGATTTTTTTCGGCCAAATTACCAGTTCGGCTGAATGTCCATTTCGACTGTATGTCGTTTTCAGTAAAAATGCATTTTTGGTCAAACCATTTTTGACCTGATTCGGATAAACACGTTCAATTGGGTCAAAAAGCCCTACATCGTTTATGGTTGCAAACGATAGTGCATCGGTGAAGAATACATGAACCGATGTTATACAAATTTTGATAATAGTCTAAGTCTGTAAAAATGAGACTTTTGAAGACATGTTTCGGACTAAGCAATGTTTGTTGCTGAAAAGGCAACATTTTAGAACGAATGAACCATCAACCCAAAATGTCAGGCCCATATATCAACTGTCAAAGGTTAAGTCAAGTGCCCTGCGGTGTTTTGCTAGTACGTTTGAATCATATAATTCCGTACGTCAAACAAGACTAAAAATATCGAGAGAGCATTTTCCATCTATTTTTAAATTTCAAATTAAACAATGTTCCTTGTGACTTTTGAGTTGGAGTAAAAACGAATGCGTTCAGGATGATTAGCTTCGTCGTTCCTTGAAAGAAAATCGAATTTTGATTCTTTATCTTAGGACCCAATTCGGCTTAATGGGATTTGGTTAGATGGCTCTTGGCTTAAATGCCAGGATCGACTCAAAAGTAGAGAGGTACGAAATTTCGTTCAACAGTCTTTTCAACGTAAATGTCATTAGGTCAAACGGATGGATATTATGGACTAAATTACTAATTCAGTGATTGACATTTGGCCGTTTGACCTGTTGGCCTAAACGACATTTTCGGACAAATGACCCATTCTGTCAAACGACCATATCGGCCAAACGGCATTTTTGGACTGATGGCCTATTCGGCCAAACGACCTGTTAGGGAAAACGACTTTTTCGGCCAAATTACCAGTTCCGACATACAGCTTTCGGCCAATGGAATTTTCCAAGAATTTCTTACGGACAATACACTAGTCGTTCGATAACTACAACATGACGCATTCTAGACGTCAAACAATTGTCAGACGTCGTCAAAATAGAAGTGCAGCTGATTGTTCACCGCTATGCAGTTATCATCGACTTTGACATAGTTTTGAAACTCAGCTGTTCGATAACTGTAAAACTCAAAAAAGCTTCTCTTGGTAATTCCAAAGATGTCTCGAAACTTCAAACAGTCCGAAAATATTTTCCAAATTTTGGGTTTTCTCCAGATTTTTCTGGAGAAGTTCATTAGATTTTTCATGCGAAAATTTAAAAAAATCTTTATCTAATGTCTTGAAAATATCCCGAAAAAACGCAAAAAATCTTAGAAAAACGTAATGAAAAAATCGCCACGCCGATTCACGCCGCCGCCGGGTAAAATGGTCTTCGGCGTGACGCCGAGAACGCCGCCGCCGCCGACCAAAATTCTGACAAACGCCGCCGCCGACGAATATCGGACCGGCGAACACCTCTACCTCGCAGTACTACTTCTGGGGGGATGGCAGTACTAAGCGTACTCGCTCATTATCGCTCACACAGGCACTCGTCCCACGCGAGACTGACTTGGGTGCTCGCACACCATTCACTCCATTTGAGTCTTACTTGGATGCTCTCCCGGGCGCTCCGCTGCCATGCCTCGAGGCGTCAATAGCGGTAACTGCCTGAGCCTACAGATATTACGCTACGACACTCCTGCCTCAGCACGAGCAAATCAATCACACCACTGCCGAAGCAGACCACACGCTACCCTGCCGAAGCAGGGACACTCCCCATGCACCACATGTGCACAACTGTAGGTGTGTGGGTACAACCCACTGCTACCCTGCCGCCGAAGCAGCTTCTCCAAAGACCATTCGCTCCATGTGACCCTTTTTCGGGTGCTCACTCTAACACTCCACTGCCATACCTCGAGGTGTCGATAAGATACCTCGACTCCTACCTCAGCATGTGCAGTCCATACTCAGACTTCTGCTGCGCTTCGAGGTGTCGATAGCGGTAACTGCCTGGGCCTACAGATATTACGCTACGACACTCCTGCCTCAGCACGAGCAGATCAATCACACCACTGCCGAAGCAGACCACACGCTACCCTGCCGAAGCAGGGACACTCCCCATGCACCACATGTGCACAACTGTAGGTGTGTGGGTACAACCCACTGCTACCCTGCCGCCGAAGCAGCTTCTCCAAAGACCATTCGCTCCATGTGACCCGTTTTCGGGTGCTCACTCTAACACTCCACTGCAATGCCTCGAGGTGTCGATGGGATACCTCGACTCCTACCTCAGCATGTGCAGTCCATACTCAGACTTCTGCTGCGCTTCGAGGTGACAATAGCGGCGACACGCCATGACACTCCTGCCTCAGCACAACCAGATCACTCACTCCCTGCCGAAGCAGCTCACGCGCTACCCTACCGAAGTAGGGACACTCCCCAACTCACTCTAACACTCCACTGCCATGCCTCGAGGTGTCGATAGCGGTATGTAGGGACCAATCAACGATACTACGCTACGACACTCTTACCTTAGCATGTGCAGTCCATACTCAGACTTCTGCTGCGCTTCGAGGTGACAATAGCGGTGACGCGCTATGACACTCCTGCCTCAGCACAAACAGATCACTCACTCCCTGCCGAAGCAGCTCACGCACTACCCTACCGAAGTAGGGACACTCCACATGCCAATTGGCACTCCCTGGGCTTGTGCTTTTGAAGCGGCACACAGTCGCTTTGATAGAGTCCGCTTACGGGCACTTGTGGTTTTTTGGGAGGGATTTTAGCAGAGCCCACTGCTAAATCCCACCACGCCTGGACGTCGGGGTCTGGAGGCCGGTGTGTAGACCACACGCCCATCGATGCTTGATTACTCAGGAAGGTAACTGCGTATAAGAATCACTGTTGGTGGAATAATCAGTCGAAGATTCATAAGGCGCCAGTTATGAATTTCGATAGTCCAGTTCGCTGAGTGCGAGGCTGAGTGTATGATTTGATTATGTTGGGTGGTAGCAGTGAAAATCCTTAATTTTGTGAATAAACCAATCCGTTGGGGAGTTTATGGATTTATTACAAAATTCCTGTAGTTTTATAAAATAGTTTTAGTTACAGATAGTATTATGTATGTGAATAGTACTTACTATAGTGATCACTACCACTCAACTGTGATTGTTTCTATTCGTTTGTGGGAATTGTTGATTATATGGAACTAATTGCAATCTAGTAATAATCATTCATAGGTGAAAAATAGGTATTTAACTGGATTTCATAAATGCATTTTCTCACCTCTGCTAGAGCCCGACTTTGATCGGGGATTTATATTAGATCGACAACTATCGCAGGGATGAGTTGGGAGAGCATACAGATAACCACCTTTACTAATGTAGCTGTAATCGTAGTTTTAGCAATGTAATTATAAGTTTTCTTTAATTTAGTTTTTAGTTCCAGAAGTAGGTATACCTTTATAAATTTCACAATATGCTTATAGTTCGTAGTTCAAGGCGCATATTTTAAGATTTAGCTCAATAATTAAGGTAGTTTGTAAGTAATTAAATAATAATTTGCAGAGGAGATTCGCACTGAAAGCACTAGACTTTTGTTCGTATCAGGATCAAATCATCACATTAAGTCTCTAAACAATAGATGTAGTTGTTTACTCGGTTGACCTTCTACGATCTTGAGTTCATACACGATCCCCCGTACGCACGATAGGTGTGGATTAATGCACAAATTAGGTCGACTTTGTGGGGCGCGTGGGGCTTGTTGGTCTCGTCGAAGTAGCGCCATCAACAGTCCCCCCCGGAATGGGGTTCTGGTCCTCCAGAAGCCCATTGTCAACCACGCCTACGTCGAGCACAGCAAGCTTCACGGTTGGTCGCTCGTAGACTCCACTGGATGTCTGTACAGCAGCACTTCGAATCCTTCCATCGGGCCCCTTGTTGATCGAAATGACTCGTCCTTTGAGCCAAGTGTTTCGCGGAAACTTCGGATCTACGATGATCACGATGTCGTTGACACAGATGGGTTTCGTATCTGTGAACCATTTTGTCCTCCGCGTTATGGTAGGAAGATAATCCCGCAGCCACTGCTTCCAAAATTGGTTGGCTAAGGTTTGTGAGAGTTCCCAACAGTTCTTGAGAACATCTGAGCTATCGTTAAATGGAACCCAAGGTTTTAATCCATTGCTTGATCCCAGCAAAAAATGGTTGGGAGTCAGCACTGGTGACTGGTCATCGTCAAGTGGAATGTTGGTTAATGGGCGAGAATTGACAATATTCTCAACCTCCGCAAGCGTGTTTTCAAGAACTTCATGGGACAGTGTCCTACTAGATTTCAACTTCCCAAGATTTTGTTTAACACTTCGTACAAGACGTTCCCAGGCTCCACCCATGTGTGGTGAGGCTGGTGGAATGAAGCTCCAGGAAGTATGTGAAGTGGTGAACTCTTCGGCTAGACGGTCCCGATCCAAGTTCTCCATAGCTTCTTTGAGTTCCCTGCTAGCTCCCACGAAATTAGTACCTCTGTCGCTATATATTACTGCAGGTACCCCCCTCCTTGCCATGACGTTTCGTAGTGCCAGGATACACGAGTCGGTAGTCATCTTGTGAACTAGTTGCAAGTGGATGGCGCGAGTGGTTAAGCATGTGGCGAGAAGTACCCAACGCTTCTCTTGGCGACGTCCAAGGATAACTATAATTGGTCCAAAGTAGTCCACCCCCATATAAGTGAACGGGCGTGCGTAAGCAGCCAGGCGAGGTAATGGTAGGTCGCTCATAACTGGTGGTTGTGGTTGTGCACGGTCGTTTTTGCACTGCTGACAGCATCGACGAGTCTCGTTATAGGCCGTCTTCAAACGAGGAATACTGTATCGCTGACGCAGCTCATTGATTACTGTATTGTGATTTTGATGATGATATTTGTTATGGTAGTAGGATACGATGAGACGAGTTATGTGATGATCTCGTGGAAGAATGATAGGGTTCACTGCATCTGGATTAGCAAAGGAGCAAGCCGAAGTCCGACCACGAACGCGGAGTACGTCATGTTGGTCTAGGTACGGACAAAGGTGATAGAGAGAGCTGTTTTTTGGTAACGTCAAGGTGGAGTCTTTAGACGCCCGTATGTTCGATAGTACTACCAACTCATCTGCGTACGAACTACCTTGGGCAAGTCGAAATAAGTAGTTTTCAGCCTTAACTAGTTCGAGAGTCGTCAATGCTCCAACAGTTCTTTTTTCAATGCTGGATGTCTTCACGTTCCCGATGAATCGAAACACGTATGCGCACCGACGTAGGAGCGACGTCCATTTGGAGAAGTTTTGAGGGTCGATGATTGGTTCTGGTAATCTAATATGCAGCAGTAAATGTGGACGTAGTTCCTCCGTGGTGACGTTATCTGCATATATCTTTACAGGCCATTCTTCTTCGGGGTATTTGAGAAATTCCGGACCGTGGAACCATCGACTAGTTTTACTCATATCGGATACTCGTTTCCATTTGGTGCCATCATCAGCGACATTATTATTGGTTTGGATCCACTGCCATTCGCTGACCTCCGATATTTCAAGGATCTCACTTACACGGAAAGCGACAAACTGGCTATACCTACGATTATTAGATTTTAGCCAGCTAATTACGTCGCTCGAATCAGTCCAAAAAAACGCCTATCAATTTTGACAGACAGCGATTACTTGATACTGTTCGCCAACCTCACTCCGATTACGCAAGCTTGAAGCTCTGATCGCGGGATGGAAAGAAACTTGATTGGTGCAACACGCGTCTTTGATCCTATCAATGCAGGTTTGATGCTGAATCCCTCCTTGAACCGCAGATACACCACTGCAGCGAACTCCTTCTCGCTGGCGTCGGTGAAAATGTGCAATTGCACTTCGGTGGAGGCTTTAATTGAGGTTGTAGTCCTGTAGCAGCGCGGGATTTCTACCTTTGCTACTTCTGGGAGAAATTTTAGCCACTGCATCCACATTTCGAATTGTCTTTCCTCGATAGGATCATCCCACCCGATGGCCGTTCTCCAAATTTCTTGTAGTACCACCTTCAAGAACATCAAGAAGGCCGATGAATCCTAAGGGGTCGAAGATCATCATTAATGTCCTAAGTACATCCCTTTTGGTTGGTCTCCGTTGGCTCGACATAAGCTCCGGATCATAGCGAGGGAAACCTTGAAGGTGAAGCAGTCAGTCGATGTATTCCACCACATCCCGTGTACTTTTTCAGTTGTAACTCCTTCTGCCATGCTAAGATCTTTCTCTTCCGTGGTTCTTTCATGTAAAGCCTCCAGAACAGTCGGGCAGTTTGAGATCCAATTTCTCATTTCGAAGCCGGCTTCAGCATGAATTTCCTTCACAGTCAGCGCGAGATCAACAGCTTCGTGTTCGCCTTCCACGCTTGCGAGCATATCATCTACATAATGCTGGTCGATGATGGCTCTAACGGCTGTTGGATGGTTTTCCAGGAATCGCTTGGCATTGATATTTTTGACGTATTGCGCAATACTTGGAGCACATGATACTCAAACGGCAACACCAACATTGTGTAGATGCTGGGTTCAGCGCTTTCTATATTATCCTTCCAGAAGAAACACAAGCGAACGTCTTGCCTCAATTGAACCTGCAGATACATCTCTCGAATGTCCCCGCATTGGCAATGCGGAACTCCTGAAACTGAACGAGAACTGCTAATAGCGACGTCAGCAGATCTGGGCCTTTGTGTAGGAACGAATTAAGGGAAACTCCATGAGCAGTAGCAGCAGCGTCCCATACCAACCGTACCTTACTCGGTTTGTTTGGGTTCACAACAGGAAATACGGGTAGGTACCATTGTTGCGGCTGATGAGTGTTGAGCTCCGCGTCCGTCAGCTTTCGGACGTATCCCTTAGCAGCGTAGTCGGTCATCTTCTTCATAACGGTTTCAGCGAAGTTCTTATCTCGTTGCATACGCCGGTCTAGACACTGCCAGCGTTTGAGAGCCATGCTTTTACTATTGGGAAAACGAACGTTATCGTACTTCCAGAGGAGTCCAGCCTCATACCGTCCTTCTTTTGAGATCGTCAGCTTTTCAAGCATATCCAGCGCTCGTTGATCTTCATTCGATCGCAAATTTTTTTCAGGTTTTGCAATTCCGAGGCTATCTAAAGCAAAGTAGCTTTTCATCGCATAGTGCAAGTTCTCGTCGGATTCATGATGACATTCACACATTTGAATCGTATGAACGTTAACGAAATTTTCCTGTCGTGGCGTTTGTGAGCAGCTTCCATACACTATCCATCCTAAGCGCGTTTTGACAGCGATAGGTTCATAAGGTTTACCTTCTCGACTTTTCAAAACATTTCCAAGCGACGCATGCTCAAGACCGATTAGGATTTTGGGACAGACGTTACTGTAGGATTCGACAGGTAGTCCGTCAAGATGAGGAAATCGCTGAAGCAATTCCGAGTACACTAACGTTTGGGGTCGAAGTTGAAGACTCTGAACCGTGTGCACGTTTGACATCTTGTGCGACTTGCGAGTAGATCCGATGGCTAATATCTCTACTTCAACTTTCTTAGACGCGTTCTCTACTCTCTTGGTACCTCCGTCCATTTTAAACACAGTGGCGTTCGAGGGCCATGTACTCCCAACTCCTCAGCCAAGCTATCCTCCATTAGCGTAAGCTCTGAACCGTCATCTATGAAGGCGTACGTTTGGACCCATTTTGATGGCCCTTGGAGCAACACGGGAACAATTCTAAATAATACTTCACTCGTTTGCGCTTGGTGGATGTTGCAGCTTCCGATACTTGTTTCGGCAACGGGCGCCACCTGTTTGTCATTGTGCATCAGCGGATGGTGTAAGAAGGTACATCCTCGAATTCCACAATATTTCTGCTGCCTGCATGTACCGCTGTGCTTCCGTAGGCATTTGCGGCACAGTTTTGCTTCTCGAACAACAGCCCATTTAGCATCTAGGCTTAATTCTGAAAACCGTTTACATTTGGTAACCGTGGGACAGTTTCCTTTACATGCGATGCATTCAGAGGTTGATGCAGACGATGATCCGTGGAATGCTCGTGATTTCGCTGGCGCAGATCGGCTTCGTTCCGCTTCTGAATCAGATTGAAGATTGATAAATCCGTCGTTTTTACGCCCCGGCTTCTAGGAATATTGGATGAAGCTTGCATGACGGTGCTAGCATCTTCGGCGATCGAGTACAACCAATTGCTGAAGTACAGTAGGTTTGGTGCAGGATTATTTCGAGAATATTTCGCCCAGTCCAGCTTCAATCCTGGCGGTAGGCGATCCACTAACTCAACTTTTAATGCCGCGTTGTAGATAAAGTCCGCAACCCCGCATGCCTCTATAGTGGCCACCAAATTTTCAACCGTCAATGCAAACATGACCAACGTGTCAAGTTTTTCTACCTGTGGCGATGGTAACGACCGAATCTTCCTAATCGATGCCTGTACGATTGCGTCTGGCCTACCGTACAGCATTTTTAATGTGGACATTACTCCACTAACGTTGGAGGGATGGAGTAGTCTGCATCGAACTGCTTCTAATGCCTTTCCCTTCAAGCATTTCCTGAGCCGAAGCATGTTTTCCTCGTTGGAAAAACCACATTTGAGTTGACGAGGTATACATCGAGAAGAATAGCGGCCAATCTTCTGGATTTCCGTTGAATTCTGGTAAGTCTCTTGACACAGCTTGGCGTGCGGCTACCTGACTTCGGTTGAGGATACACACGTTCTCTTCAGCATCGCGACCTTCAAACTCTGAATTTCTAAAACCTCGAGCGGATTGACTCGTAGGCAGAGCAGGATTACGATTCCGGTCTCCTTGTATGAAAGATGGTTCAGACACAAAATGAACATTTGGATCAGCCGACGTTGTAGCCGAGATTGCTGGATTGTACACCACCGCCGAATGATGAAATTGTACTCTTGGATTCGGAACCGACCAACGGTCTTGCAGTTGTTCAAACTGATTCCTTGATACTGGAACTGATTGACGTACATTGCGCTGATAGGACGGGTTCTCTGGGTTGAATTCTCTTTGGTGACCGTCTTCATAAGCAGATGCTGGTTCTTGGACTGTTCGTGCTATGGTTGGTCGTTGCTCGTTTGACAAATGAGACTGATGACACTGGTTTTCTGGAACTACAGTTGAACGTCGAAGACATCTATTTCCGAACTCCAATCGCTCCGCTTCCTGAGGTGTTGATCGTTGAATGGGGATAAAACCTTGTAATGTCGATCGCCGTTCCGTCTAAAAATCACCCGATGATTGTTGCTGTTGCTGGTCTTCGTTCAAACATTCTTCAACTAGCCCGGAATCACTCTCTTCACCACAATTATCTGTGGATCTCAGCCATCCTCGCACCTTGGACATATCGCCTGATCCTAATTCGTCATCGCTGGTCAATGTTTCCTCACCATCATCTGCTTCCAAAATCCGGTATTTCTCGTCCAAAAACCGTTGTTCCAATTGCTTCTGTTCTTCTAGCTTCTGCAACTGTAGATCAACCTTGCGCTGATAACTTCGTTTGCTACTTGCCTTTCCGGGGACCTTTTTTGCACTTTCGAAATTTGGGGGTGGATCTACTGCTTGAATCTGTTGGAATGTTGAGGTCTGCTTCACTTGATTACTTGCTCCTACCATACATCTGGGACAACTCCAACTTCGGTTCGCTACGCCACTAGTCACTTCCACATGAGAAATGGTACCACTTATCGCAACCATCACACTGCACCATTCGACTATTATCACGTTCACTACATAATTCGCAATGACTAAACCGCGTGACGTATACACGTTGGTTCTGAATTTGCCCGCGCGTTATCAATGACATTCGACCGGATTGGATTGACATTAATATTGACATCAGCCTTTGATTTGGGAACGACTCCTTTGGCACACGTCTCTATAATATTGGCAACGTCAGCATTTACCTGGTTTCTAGGGAGGGATGTTTCGCTTTACCACAGATGCATTGCTCTTTGCACCGATTACCGTCGTCGTTCTGTCTCTCGTTTCGCCTTCCGCGCTGGTCACGATGGTAAGACTGTTGATTTCAGTAACTACATCTGCAACGGTTGTTGGATTTTCCATACCTTTGTTGGTTTCAGCTGAACCAGTAGCTTCTGCCAACAGTGGGCTCAGCGCGCCCTTACTCGATTTTGACCGTGAGCCAATCTTTGATGCTTTGCCGGACATTGTACGATGGGTATAGAATTTTGTAAAATGTTGGGTGGTAGCAGTGAAAATCCTTAATTTTGTGAATAAACCAATCCGTTGGGGAGTTTATGGATTTATTACAAAATTCCTGTAGTTTTATAAAATAGTTTTAGTTACAGATAGTATTATGTATGTGAATAGTACTTACTATAGTGATCACTACCACTCAACTGTGATTGTTTCTATTCGTTTGTGGGAATTGTTGATTATATGGAACTAATTGCAATCTAGTAATAATCATTCATAGGTGAAAAATAGGTATTTAACTGGATTTCATAAATGCATTTTCTCACCTCTGCTAGAGCCCGACTTTGATCGGGGATTTATATTAGATCGACAACTATCGCAGGGATGAGTTGGGAGAGCATACAGATAACCACCTTTACTTATGTAGCTGTAATCGTAGTTTTAGCAATGTAATTATAAGTTTTCTTTAATTTAGTTCCAGAAGTAGGTATACCTTTACAAATTTCACAATATGCTTATAGTTCGTAGTTCAAGGCGCATATTTTAAGATTTAGCTCAATAATTAAGGTAGTTTGTAAGTAATTAAATAATAATTTGCAGAGGAGATTCGCACTGAAAGCACTAGACTTTTGTTCGTATCAGGATCAAATCATCACATTAAGTCTCTAAACAATAGATGTAGTTGTTTACTCAGTTGACCTTCTACGATCTTGAGTTCATACACGATCCCCCGTACGCACGATAGGTGTGGATTAATGCACAAATTAGGTCGACTTTGTGGGGCGCGTGGGGCTTGTTGGTCTCGTCGAAGTAGCGCCATCAACAGATTACATGCATTGAAAATGCTATGGAAACACAGAGAACAGACATGGAGGCTCGAACAAAATTTCTTGCAAAACATGTGTAAACAAACACACCGAACCTCAACGCCATCGACGTCGACATTGCAACTCACAATCTCATTTTGACAACACGATGGCGCTGGTATGCTCTTGCATGCATAACAACACTAGCGCACAGTGGCATTTTTTCATGACGCTAGCGCTGATTATGCACGGGATAACGGCGACATTCCAAAGTTATTCAAAATGAACAGTAACAAGTTATCACAACACGACGAGTGCAGCTTCAACGTCTGTTCTCTGTGATGGAAAGTAAAATCACAGACAAACAGACATAACACATTGAATATTCACTCATGAAATTCATCGTCGTAAACACCCTAACGACATCTGTTGTTTTCACTAAGTTGGGCAAACCACGAACCAGATGGCGGTAGTGAGCAAACGTCAAACTCGAGCAAATCCTATGCTGGCGCCACGAGTGATCGATTGGCCAACCAATGATATTTTAAATTGACCAGTAAATCAGTGAACGATGAGGATTTCACAAGTGTTATGTCTGTTTGTCTGTGGTAAAATTAAATGATTTTTTACAATTCTATGAAAAATGAACACGAGAGTGTTCATTATAGGAATATTTTGATGGGTCCATAAAAGGGAAGAAGAACGTCCCGAAACGGAACATAAAAATCAAATGAAGTGTCGACTATAGGGAAGCAAATTCCTATTATGGACCCCCAGGGGGTCTACTATAGGGCGAATCCAGTCAGACATTAAAATGTCAATTTCAACGAATAACGTCGTGTATTTGAGTGTTTTATGTATGTATCGTGAAGAGGAGATGCAGAACTTAATTATAGATGTCAAGCAGAATTAATATGTTGAACATTTCTACACCTTATGACAAAAAGAGCAAAATTCCGCTACTAGGGGGTCCACTATTGGGCATTTTACCCTATATCAGCGCACACATAACCATTCTCCATGCGAACTACTAATAAAATATATATCCAAATAAACTTTAGGCACAGACAAACAGACATAACACATTGAACATTCACTCATCAAATTCATCGTCGTACACACTTAATTTTTTTCGCCGAGGCCGGCAAAATAAATTACCGAGAATCCAACAGCTGAGATGTCGGTAAAAATCTCGGCAAAAGTTCAAATTACCGACTGGTCGTAAAATGTGCGTAAACGTCCAGCTGTCAAAATTTGCCGTGCTGTTCGGTAATACGTTACCGAAGTGCTCGGCGAAGTGCATTACCGAGATACTGTAAATTCATATTTTAATTTGTTTTACTTTTCAGTTGAAATTAATAAAAACAACAAAAGCGTGAGGTAGCATCAAATATATTTTGTAAATGGAAAATGTGAAATGAATTTAAAAAAAATGATTTTTTTTACAAAATTGAATAACGCTTGACATTATCGAGAGTATCTTCTTCTTCTTCTTGGCATTACGAGAGTATCATCACATAACATATGTGTAACTCGGGTAGCAAAAGTTGTACCCTTATAACAGATTGAATGTGTTATACGGAACATCGAAACGTCAAAAGATATAGTATAACAGTATTGAATTAGCGAGGGGTCGCATGATTTTTACTGTTTATCTGATTATTATTCACACCAAAATTAGCTAAATATTTTTTTAGATTACAACGTGGTGGAATAAAATTGAATATGTAGTACTAAACTCGTCTTATGACAGGTAAAGACATTCCACAAAGAAAGCTTAATAATTTTCTTATTGTTTTACAGTTTTGTAATCCAATTCTTCCATATTGATGGTTTAAGGTCACTCCTGACGGAATCCAAGTTTCAAAGTGCTCGCGTTTTCGGGGGCGCACCACTCGATACGGAAGCAACGCACAGCTGTCATTTTTGTTGATTTAGTTTTGCTGCGACACAGCATGCGTGAAAAAAAATGACAGTTGTGCGTTGCTTCCGAATCGAGTGGTGTGCCCCCGAAAACGCGAGCACTTTGAAACTTGGATTCCGTCAGGAGTGACCTTAAAGTGCTTATGTTGATGTAAATAATATCTCTGAATAATAAAAATTAAATCGTATTCGCTTAACTCGAAAACGGCTGGATGGATTTTCTTCATTCCTTCAGCAGATTCGTTGTCGTTTCCGACTGACTTATATGATATATCCTCATGCGAAAATAATGAGATACGTAGGGAAATTTCACATGGGCAGTTCATAACGCTCACTTTCGCCTACTATGGAGTAGAAAAGTAAGCCGCAATGCAACTCTAAATAGTCAACCATTGCAAGCCGAATATACATTGCACTTGCCTCGAGTTCATGCGGAATTTATTGACATTTTTGGATAAGGTTCTAGTGGCAGGAGAAAGCAATTGATGGAATTTTATTTTGATGTAGGAAACTATCTTTTCGTTTATTTATAGTTCTGGCAATTACTGCTAGAATATCAAGATGGAGATATAGGATATAAATGGAAACGACATGGCGTATGAGGCAGAAGCGGTAACAATATGACTACCAAGCCCACTAGATACAGAAGAAGAAGATGCACATAGTAAAAAACTATCTGTTATAAAAATCTAAAATCTTTCTTTCTGCATAACTATGCGAAAAATGTCAAATAAAAGAATCGAATTTCTGGGTTACTGTGATGATCTCTTCAAAGAGCTTTCCAAGGATTTTCTATTCCACATCTCGATATTTTCATGAATCAACTATTCCTTTCAATATCGACTCATGAAGGTCAGTCACAATCATTATAAAATTATATGATTATTATAAAATTGATAAAAACATAATTATAAGATTAATCTTTTGAAACTCTGTAATTAACTATGAAATATTTTGAACATTTTGAACATTGAAACTTCGATTTATCATACTACAATAACACCAAACTTTTGAATGAAGTATTGCAATATTGGATCACAATATCAGTGTTTTGCTGTTTGAACAATAAATGTAATCAATATTTCCTCTTATTGGTACAAATTTGGAAACATTATTACCAGGATATTATCAAGCAATTTGTCAAGTTATTCAAATTAACCTAATGCTTAGTTAAAGCGTACTAAGTAAATTAGTGTTGAAACAGCTTTTCAATTCTCAAAATGGTCAGAAACATCGTTAATATAGTTCATTATTATTCCAAACTAAAACACCTCGCGACGCCGTCCCGCGAGTTTGCTTTCGTATATTTGGTTAATGATTTAGGTTAGAGGATATACATATATTCAACATTGCAACATTGCAGAATAAAAGTATTAACAAGAATGACATCCAGTCAATAATAAAACTTTATTTTGAAAACTGTTTGGTTTTTTTTTCTCATTTCATTTCGCAACTCATTTTTGAAACTTGAAAACCAACATTGGTGTACCCCTCGCCATCGTTTTGGAAAAACCGAAAACTGCATATTTACAGATTAGTTTCTAATGTAGTACAGTTTTAAACGACATCTTAATTAACACTTTTTGAAAAAACTGCAATTTTCTTCAATTCATACACAAACTTATTGAACCGGTTTTAGGATCATTTCATTTTCGATACTAGTAATCGGTAAAAAAAAATTGTTACAAAATCGCCTGAAAATAGCTGTTTTAGATAAAGAAAATATTGATATTGATTTTATATCTTGTCCATTGTTGTGAGAAGCGCAAAAGAGATTTGTTATCGGACATTATCTCCCATATCTCGATAATGTTTAAAATATATGCATGCTAAAACTGAATTTCTCCACACATGGGTTGTCTATCCTGACCTTTGTACTCTTTGAAACAAAGTGTTCTAATTTTCTGATCATATGGTATTTGTTTACATTTGAGAATGACAGAACGATGTTCCCGACGCTCGTTATAACAGTTTTGGCCCACCGAAAGGGGGTCAACTTTTTGATGGGGATTTCGTTCGAAGATCCACTTATGTTATGTGGTATCATTATACTTATTTCGACCACCTAAGATATGATAATACTACTCTGGCTGCACTTAGTATATGACGAGCTGGAATATTCTTCCACATCCAAGAATCCGTCACACCCATTGCAAGCTGACATTACTCATTGAGTTACAAAACTCGTTCTCTCCATTCTTTTCCATGATGGTATGCTCTATAAAATAAAAGTTCAAGCACGGGATAAAGTAAAATGCCTGCTAAAATGTAACTTTATAACTTACAAGAAGATTTTTTTTCTGCGGCCGTTGTCTAGAAGCAAACAAGTGACAAGTATACTTCTCCGAAATTCGGTAAAGTGGGTAGTATACCGATGAAGATCATAAAACATATATCCGAATCTCAGTAAAACGTTTATTTAGCTGATTCTCGGTAATTAAATGTACAATAATTCGGCGAAACAATTTTTTTTGACGACATTCCGGTTAAAAGTGATTTTACAGAACATGTTCGTTAAATTCTTTTACCGAAATAAAATCTGGCTTTTAAGTGTGTACAAACACTAACGGCATCTGTTGGTTTCACTTAGTTGGGCAAATCACAAACCAGATGGCGTTAGTGAGCAAACGTCAAACTCGAGTAAATGCGATGCGCACGCCACTTGTGACTGATTGGCCAACTAATGATTATTTAAAATGAGAGGTAAATCAGTGAACGATGAGAATTTCATGAGTGTTATGTCTGTTTGTCTGTGCTTTAGGTGTGGTCTCGAATTAGCAATTCTCGCTTAACTTTTCAAAAGGTCCTAAGTAACATTTTTTTCATGAATTAATTTGAATAGCCCAATCAACAGAGCAATATGAAAGCTTTTGATTGCAGTACTCAAATTAATTCATGAAAAAAATGTTACTTAGGACCTGTTGAAAAGTTAAGCGAGAATTATTTAATTTATGTGTGGTTCTATATCGATTATATTAGGGTGGAGTAAAGAGGCTGCACTCATAACAAAGAGATGAAGTGTCAAAATTGGAACAGCGCATTTGCTGTCAAATCAGTTGTTCCAATCGAGCACAAGGTTGTTAAAGGTAGGAGTATTGCGTCTCTTTGTTTTTAATCCAGGCTCGTTAGGGTGGAGCTATTGCAAAAATTTATAACGGCGACACATAAGGGCATCTTTAGTAATGTTACAGTTATAGTTATATTCATTTCCCGAGTTTTACGTTTTATAACTGTCAAAGATATAAAATAAGAAATGCATCTTCAGTAGCAGTTATAAGCTGCACATGTTTTATACTGGAAAACGAAAAAAATATCTTCCGAGACCAATTTAATTGTCAAACTGTTATGATGTCGATGAAATAGTATTTTTTGTAGCTGATGACGTCATCTTCTATTGTTTTGAACGAAATAAAACTCGAGTAAATTCTATTGCAAATTCGTGCAAAACTACAACTGAGCAGTATACCAAATTATTAATTTTCTAATGAAACAGTTCGAATTTTTAAATCAAAACGTCTGTTGAAGATGTCAGTTTTTTCAATTTCATTTCCTACCTCCCATACAATATCTAACACTACTAAAAGATGCCCTAATATGTTAAATATAATTATATCTTATACTAATGACACACTGATGGTATTCGTACCATGGTACAAGTTGTACCACAGGTGTGTCACCTTGTACCATGCTGGTACAACGTGGAAAACCATGGTACAATATGTACTAGGGTACATAACCGTGGTATACCACGGTCCTTGTACCACCAGTGTGTCTTTAGTATTATATAGATATTTTTTTGGCAGTGTATAGTGCATATGGTCCAATGCACCGAATGAACACAATGACGTTTGAGACGGGCGCTGTTTACTAAAAATGAACACTTGCATGAACTCGATGAATGAAAAAGTATTCATTCTTAGTAAACAGCGCCCGTCTCAAACGTCAATGATGAACTCGGTGCATTGGACCATGTCGGTGTTGTGAAGTACTAGTCAAGTCTCGACTTTATCGCTCTGTCTGCTCCCTCGTTTATGTCAGAAACCTCAGAAACTATCGTATATTATTATTGGGACGTAAGTTGTTCTATTTATACTTGTTTACTTGATTTTTATGTATATTGAGCACAAAAATGGTAGTTTAACAACAATGATGCAGTTATATAATGGCTAAAGACTGAAGTAATGTGTAATGATTTTTTTTTTAAATTAACTGATTAGAAATACAAATATTATAAACTCGCATACGGTTATTATAGGTTACGGCATTATAATACTATTCACTTGCTTCCACTGTTTTTAGTTTGTTGATGAAATTGTGTGATGGTTCCGCGTTAAAAGTTTATCAGGAACATCAGGAAGCAAACTATAGAAATCAAAAACATAAAATCGAGTAATATGGCTTCAAATAGCCCGGCAACTGTTGTGCCCTCGAACGCTAGTGCTAGCAAAGCTAAATCTGCCCAACCGCAACTACAGCAGCCGCAACAACAACCAACAATCATAATCAGCCGCGACATTTTGGACGATCTGGGCAGCCGATTCATCATCAATGTTCCGGAGAACGAACGACAGAATCTGATTCGAGTCTGCTTCCAGATTGAATTAGCTCACTGGTTCTATTTGGACTTCTACTGTGTCGCCCAGAAGCAGAAGTGTGGAATCAAGCAATTTGCTTTCCAGCTGTTCCAGGTAGTACCCATGATGCATTAGGATTTTTACTTGTAATTTTTCACTAAATCTTTACTTATTACAGCACATTCCGTTTTTGCAACCGCATCTCAGTTATGTGGAAACTATTCTCGAAGACTGGAAGCAATACAAATTATCGGTACCCACCTACGGTGCGATAATGCTCTCCGAGGACCTCAAACATGTCCTTCTGGTACAGTCGTTCTGGGCCAAGTCTTCCTGGGGATTCCCGAAGGGGAAAATTAACGAAAACGAAGAACCGATTCACTGCGCCATCCGCGAGGTATATGAAGAAACCGGATACGACATCAAGAACCAACTAGTTCCAACGGAATTCATCGAATTGGTCATTAACTATCAGTACACGAAACTGTATCTGATCCGAGGTGTTCCTATTTCAACGGTATTCGCTCCGCGAACACGAAATGAAATAAAATGCTGCGAATGGTTCCCCATCGATCTACTGCCGGTCACCAAAAATGACAATTTCGTTAAAGATAATTTGAGCATGAATGGAAATTCATTTTTCATGATACTGCCTTTCGTGAAGCGGCTAAAGAAGTGGTTGGAGAAAGTTCAAAAAGCGAAACCAAAGGGGTCTTTGCTGGCAGCCGGTTGTTCCCCTGTGTTCGGTTCAGCCGGTAAACAGAACAACAAATTCTTTGACAGTAAGACCGGAAATACGGGCCATCAATCGGGAAACAACCGCCAGCGTCAGCGACACAAATCGATGGGCGACATCGAACAACAGCGATCGAAGTCGAATGGATCTCAGGCTCTGGTCCCTGTGGAGCAGTCGAACAAATATCCAACAAAGATGACTGCCAGTGAACAAATTAACCAACAGCCAGAAACCAATTCTGCATCCGGGAAAAAGTTTGCCAAGAAGCAATCCAATCCGCACAATGATAGTATGATTTCAGTTCAATCGTCATCTGGAGGCCGAGTGCAGACGAAACGTAAGCTGTTTGATTCAGTAGCGGAGGATCAGGCGAAAGCTGTAGATAGTGGCGATCCTTTGGCAATGTTTGACGTATGCCAAGCTTGGGCTAATTTTAAGTTTGACTACAGTAAATTTATGTAACTTGTGTATATCAAGTATGTTGTGATCTAGTCTAAGATACTAGGATGCGATCAGTTATTGTACGGCATTGTATTTGTTTATTTTATAATTACATTAACGATATGACCATTCTTTGATCTCTGGACATTTCAAGCCATTTTTTTGTTATTCGAAAGATATATCCTTCTATAATAGTTGACACGGCAAATGCTGTATAATGCGTGCCGTTGGTACTTCGCGTACCTGTGTAAGAATAAAATAAAAAGGCCCTGCAAGCCAGCTTTTAAAAGAACAAGCAACGAATAATCAACAAGAGAATATGGACCGAAGCAATGACGTTCTTGATACGATACCGACTTGTTTTCTTTTTTTTAATAGAGGGATGAAGGCAAATCTGCAAACAGACACCTGAAGTTATCACTCAGGGAGTGGGGTTGACGGAACGCCGGACTCACTAAACCCACCCAAGCAACGGAAGATTACTTGAGTTACCCTCTCTACTAATACCCTGGTTCCCCCAGGAACTGCCTCTCAGCATTACTTTTGGGGGATAGGCAGTACTTAATGTACTCGCTCATTCACGTTCACACAGGCACTCATCCCGTATGAGGCTTACTTGGGTGCTCTCTCTAACATACCCTCTGACACACCCTGACACTCTTTCTGACGCACCATATGAGTCTTACTTGGATGCTCACCACTGACATACCATATGAGTCTCTGGAGTCCTCTTTTTTTTTCATGCTCGCAATCTCGCAGTCTGCGTCGTGCGATATCGTGCGGTAGGCACATACCACTATGGGACACATCAAGCGGTACGTGCTCTCCAGCTTCCGCAAGTAACGGGTTACACCCAGATCTCTCGCCCAGGACGGGCCACCGTACTTAAGAATAGATACGGCAACGCCTGACCGTAGCCTACATCTATTGGCATACACCTTGGAATTGTTGGACATCATCCTCGATAATGCCGCAACATCAGTCGAAGCCCGCTTGCACGCATAGTCGATATGGCTGGCGAAGGTCAGCTGGTCGTCTATTACAACCTCAAGAAGCTTCAAAGGTACGCTTTGATGCGATCGCGATTTCACCCACGTGAATCACTGCATGTTGAACCGACCTGCGGTTGTTGACGATAACCACCTTCGTCTTATGTTGAGCGAGCTCCAGGCATCTAGCGCTCATTCAATCCTCCACAGTGCTGATCGCGTGTGCTGCGGTCAGTTCTACCTCGGGAATCGACTCTCCGTAGATCTCCAAGGTTACGTCATCGGCGAAGCCGACGATATTAACACCAGGAAGGAACTTTAGCTTCAGAACCCCGTCATATATAAAGTTCCATAATACCGGGCTCACTATTGAACATTGCGGAGCTCCTGCGGTAATAGGAAAGCTTCACTGACCGGCATAATAGTACACGGCTCTGGAAATAGCTTTCCAAAATACGTAACCCCAACGGCAGGCTGAGCCGGTGTAACGAGAGCGCGATGGCATCACAGCTTGCACTGTTGAACGCGTTCTTCACATGAAGTGTCACTAACGCACAGTATCGAATAACTCGCCTTTTTTGTTGGATCGCTATCTCAGCGGTCTTTACCACCGAGTTAATAGCGTCCAACGTGAACATACCCTTGCGAAAACCGAACTTATTGTTTGACATGCCGTTCGTACTCTCTATGTCCGGGGTCAGCCTGTTGAGGATGATCCTCTCTAGCAACTTGCCCGTCGTGTCTATAAGACAGATTGATCTATGTGCCGATGGGTCGCCTGGCGGCTTCCCGGCCTTCGGCAACAACACCAGTTTCTGTCTTTTCCATCTTTCGGGGAATCTACACTCATCTAGGCATCTCTACAAAGCTAGCCTGAACATGTTCGAGTTGCTGCCTTGAGAGCGCTTTTCGGAACTCCATCAGGCCCTGGAGCTTTGTTCGGCCGCACCAATAATGCCTTGCGGTGCAGGAGGCCAGGGACTTGTGGTTTGGGACGGGAAGAGTACCTCGATAATCCTCGCCAACCTATCCGGAGACCGTTCGGGGGGTGAAGAGCTCCCTTTGGCTTGGCCATCACTATCTTGTAGGCGTCACCCCACGGATTCCCGTTGGCTCCTTCGCATAGGTTGTCGATGGCCTCTTGATGGCCTTGTTAAAGGCCAGTTTCGCAGCTCGAAACACTTCATGGCGGTCCGCTCTTTCATCTTCGGTGCGGGCACGTTGCATCCTATGTCTAGCCTTGAGGCAGGTTGATAGGAGAGCCGCAATCTGAGGACTCCACCAGTATACCAGGCGTCTGCCATTTCATGGCAGAGCTTTCCTCGGCATGGTCTACACTGCCGTAATCTGGAAAAGTGACGTAACAGCCATTTTACAACATGCATGTTTTCCATTTCAGGGCAGCAGGGACTATGTCCAAGGGCTTGACGATCCCTCCCCAGGCCATCTGCGAGTTGTGGCGCCTGCCTAGGACGTGGTGGGGTTTGACAGTGGGCCCTGTTAAACCTCTATAAAAAGCTGCATGTATCCGCAAGTAGGCTCCGCCAAAGCGACCGTGTGCCGCTCAAAGCGCACAAGCCCAAGTCCTGGTGTTAGGTGGGACGCTAAACAGCCCTGACACGACGGCCCTCCGACGAGACAGGAGGTTTGCGCAGGCCCAATAAGCCGCCTTTAAAAAACAACTAACGAACGACATAGAAGATAATACGACTCGATACAATTACGATTAGAAGCTTGGAACATGGAACTGCAAGTCGCTAGGCTTCGCAGGTTGCGATAGGATAATCTACGATGAATTACATCCTCGCAACTTCGATGTCGTAGCGCTGCAGGAAATCTGCTGGACAGGACAGAAAGTGTGGAAAAGCGGGCATCGAGCGGCTACCTTCTACCAAAGCTGTGGCTCCACCAACGAGCTGGGAACCGGCTTCATAGTGCTGGGAAAGATGCGCCAACGCGTGATTGAGTGGCAGCCAATCAACGCAAGGATGTGCAAGCTGAGGATAAAAGGCCGTTTCTTCAACTATAGCATCATCAACGACGACGAGAAAGAAGCGTTCTATGCGCAGCTGGAGCAGACATACGATGGATGCCCACTGCGGGACGTCAAAATCGTCATCGGTGACATGAACGCTCAGGTAGGAAGGGAGGAAATGTATAGACCGGTCATCGGACCGGATAGTCTGCATACCGTATCGAACGACAACGGCCAACGATGCATAAACTTTGCAGCCTCCCGCGGAATGGTAGTCCGAAGCACTTTCTTCCCCGTAAGAATATCCACAAGGCCACATGGAAATCACCTAATCAAGTAACGGAAAACCAAATCGACCACGTTCTAATCGACGGCAAATTCTTCTCCGACATCACGAACGTACGCACTTACCGCAGTGCGAATATTGAATCCGACCACTACCTCGTCGCAGTATGTCTGCGCTCAAAACTCTCGACGGTGATCAACACGCGTCGGAGTCGTCCGCCGCGGCTTAACATTGGGCGGCTACAAGACGGTAGACTAGCCCAAGACTACGCGCAGCAGCTGGAAGTGGCACTCCCAACGGAAGAGCAGCTAGGCGCAGCATCTCTTGAAGATGGCTGGAGAGATATTCGATCCGCCATTGAAGCACCGCAACCGCTGCACTAGGCACGGTGGCTCCGGATCAGAGAAACGACTGGTATGACGGCGAATGTGAGCAGTTAGTTGAGGAGAAGAATGCAGCATGGGCGAGATTGCTGCAACACCGCACGAGGGCGAACGAGGCACGATACAAACGGGCGCGGAACAGACAAAACTCGATTTTCCGGAGGAAAAAGCGCCAGCAGGAAAGTTCGAGACCGTGAAGAGACGGAGGGACTGTACCGCGCTAATAACGCACGAAAGTTCTATGAGAAGTTGAACCGTTCACGTGAGGGCCACGTGCCACAGCCCGATATGTGTAAGGACATAAACGGGAACCTTCTTACGAACGAGCGTGAGGTGATCCAAAGGTGGCGGCAGCACTACGAAGAGCACCTGAATGGCGATATGGCAGACAACGATGGCGGTATGGTAATGAACCTAGGAGCACGCGCGCAGGACATGCGACTTCCGGCTCCGAATCTTCAGGAAATCCAGGAGGAGATCAGCCGGCTGAAAAACAACAAAGCCCCTGGACCAACTACCATTAGAGCTGTTTAAACACGGTGGTGAGGCACTGGCTAGAGCGCTGCATTGGGTGATTACCAAGGTTTGGGAGGATGAGGTTCTGCCGCAGGAGTGGATGGAAGGTGTCGTGTGTCCCATCTACAAAAAAGGCGATAAGCTGGATTGTAGCAACTACCGCGCAATCACATTGCTGAACGCCGCCTACAAGGTACTCTCTCAAATTGTATGCCGTCGACTAACACCAATTGCAAGAGAGTTCGTGGGGCAGTACCAGGCGGGATTTATGGGTGAACGCTCTACCACAGACCAGGTGTTCGCCATACGTCAGGTATTGCAGAAATGCCGCGAATACAACGTGCCCACACATCATCTATTTATCGACTTCAAAGCCGCATATGATACAATCGATCGGGACCAGCTATGGCAGCTAATGCACGAAAACGGATTTCCGGATAAACTGATACGGTTGATCAAGACGACGATGGATCGGGTGATGTGCGTAGTTCGAGTTTCAGGGCATTCTCGAGTCCCTTCGAAACCCGTAGAGGGTTACGGCAAGGTGATGGTCTTTCGTGTCTGCTATTCAACATCGCTTTGGAGGAGTAGTACGAAGGGCAGGGATCGACACGAGTGGTACGGTTTTCATGAAGTCCGTCCAGTTATTTGGTTTCGCCGACGACATTGATATCATGGCACGTAACTTTGAGAGGATGGAGGAAGCCTACATCAGACTGAAAAGCGAAGCTAAACGGATTGGACTAGTCATCAACACGTCGAAGACGAAGTACATGATAGGAAGAGGCTCAAGAGAGGTCAATGTGAGCCACCCATCACGAGTTTCTATCGGTGGTAACGAAATCGAGGTGGTTGAAGAATTCGTGTACTTGGGCTCACTGGTGACCGCCGATAACGATACCAGCAGAGAAATTCGGAGACGCATAGTGGCTGGAAATCGTACGTACTTTGGACTCCGCAAGACGCTTCGATCGAATGGAGTTCGCCGCCGTACCAAACTGACTATCTACAAAACGCTTATAAGACCGGTAGTTCTCTACGGACACGAGACCTGGACGATGCTCGTGGAGGACCAACGCGCACTGGGAGTTTTCGAAAGGAAAGTGTTGCGTACCATCTATGGTGGGTTGCAGATGGCGGACGGTACGTGGAGGAGGCGAATGAACCACGAGTTGCATCAGCTGTTGGGAGAACCATCCATCGTTCACACCGCGAAAATCGGAAGACTGCGGTGGGCCGGGCACGTAGCCAGAATGTCGGACAGTAATCCGGTGAAAAATGGTTCTCGACAACGATCCGACGGGAACAAGAAGGCGAGGTGCACAGCGGGCAAGGTGGATCGATCAGGTGGAGGACGACTTGCGGACCCTCCGCAGACTGCGTGGTTGGCGAAGTGCAGCCATGAACCGAGCTGAATGGAGAAGTCTTTCATGTGCAGCACAGGCCACTCCGGCCTTAGTCTGATGATAAATAAATAAAATGTTTTCCATTTGTAGTACTCGTTAACACCATTTTTGGAAAATGGCGTATACGTCACTTTTTCAGATTACAGCAGTACAGTGTTGGCTTCTAAACTTCGCTGTCGAAGTGATTGGTTCTCCACCCACGAATCTAACAGGTATCCCCGGACCTCGGATGTTGCACGCCATAGTTGATCTTAAAGCGCATTGCCAGATGATCAATATAGGTGTAATCCTCGTCCACCCTCCAGTCCAAGTCCAAGCGTTAAAATCTCCTGCTATGACGACCGGCTTACTAGGTCAGACGATAGCCTATCGATCATCTGGTTGAACTGTTCTAATGGCCACCTTGGTGGGGCATAGCAGCTACAATAGAACACACCATTGATATTGGCTATCGTTATCGACAGGGACGTTGTACGGGTCGGACAGGAGGGCGACATCGGTCCTCGACTCCGAGACCGACCGCCACATCAGCTGCTGGGCAGTAGCACAGTGGTTAAGATTCAGCTGTGTTACTTGCACGCCTTAGTCTTATTTTTCTCTCCTATGGGACACGAAGATCCACCCATAACGTGATTACAGGATTAATTTTTGCTGGTGCAAATGAAGCACTTTGGTGCCTTATCATATTCCTGCGCCTTGTGCCACAACGACGACACAGGTTGCTACAGTCTGGGCCCTTACAGTTGTAGGACTTGTGTCCCAACTTTAAGCACCGATAGCACCTGTCCACTGAAGACTGGAGTTTGCTCACTGAGTATACTGACCAGCCGATCTTTAATTTCCCTCACTCCATTACCTTTTTGGCTTCTGCAAACGGTAACCTAAAGGTAGGCTACCTAGGTGGCACAGGGACCGCCTCTTAGACGTACAGAGGTCTTGTCGGCCTCTGTACCGCACTGGGCTCTGACGGCAAAGACGACGTCGTCCGCGTTCGTGACCTCGTCCAGTTGCTTGCACTGGAGGGTCACTTCCGCCCCCAACGACCGCACCTCGGCGTCGTCACCCAAGACCTCTTGGGCCAGCTTCCTGTAGTCAGTCCCACTAACATGCGCTCCGCGTTTCAGAACCAAGATCAATTCACCGGTCTTGGTGCGTCTGACGCTTCGCACGTCTTGACCCAACGCCGAAAGCTTTTCGGCCGCTCGCATCGATTTAAGGACTTCAGCGTACTTTGCCTTAGCAGTTTTCACCACCAAGGCGTCGCCTCTGTCCTTAGCTTTCTTTGTGGGTCGAGATGCGTTCGACTTCCGCTTTGCCCTACTGACCAGCTGCCAGGGATTTTCGGTCCCTTGTGCCGATGGCACAGGCTTGTTGGTACCATCTTGCGGCCTGGCGCCTTTCGCCTTTTTGGGCCGAGAAGTAACCTTCTCCTCGAGCAGGAGCGACGACCTCGATAACAGAAATTGGTATGATTTAGAAACAATGGGACAGGATTCCCTGTCGAATGCAAATCGGTTAACGATAAGTGCTGAAAAGTTAGCGCACATACATACACACATATACACACACAGACATCACCTGAATTCGTCGAGATAATTGAGATTCGTCTATAGAAAGCTTGTTTTTAGAGCGATTATATAGCCTTTACGTGTACATTGTATACGCGAAAGGCAACAATCAGCACACATTTTCGTCTGAAGCTGATGTTTCATGAACCGCCCCCTTGTTAGCCGCCAAAGTTATGACGACTATATGATTTGTTTCGGTTGGACCGCAAAGCGAGCGAGTTTCGTTCAGCTACTGCCAGTGCATTACCAAGCTACTGATAGCAATCCCGTCCTTATCATCATCAGTACTTCCTGAATGTAGACTATGGACGTGGATTATGCTAAAGTTGAAGAACCGGCCTTTGATCATCGACCTGCAGCGCTACGATGCCGAATCCACAGTCCTTGAGCACATCAGTGAGTATGCGTGTGATCCCGATGAAGTTGAGAGATTTGCAGTTCCATGAACCGGGTTTCCAATCGCTAGTCCCTTTTCGTCGCAGTGGTCTTCGCCGATGGTTCCAATCTGTTTCATTTATTTAGTCTACATCTAAACAGATAACACTGAATCAACAATTTGACGCCACAATACACGGTTCAAGGCCGCATCTCTCCATCCTCGGATACGCCCCACCCTCGCCAAGTCGTTCTGCACCTGGTCTGCCCATCTCGCTCGCTGCGCTCCACGCCGTCTCGTACCTGCCGGATCGCAAGCAAACACCATCTTTGCAGGGTTGCTGTCCGACATTCTTGCAACATGTCCTGCCCATCGTACCCTTCCGGCTTTAGCTTCTTTCCTCCTTCTTACCTTTTGGATACTGGGTTCGCCGTAGAGTTGGGCGAGCTCGTGGTTCATTCTTCGCCGCCACACACCGTCTTCTTGCACACCGCCAAAGATGGTCCTAAGCACCCGTCTCTCGAATACTCTGAGTGCTTGCAAGTCCTCCTAGAGCAATGTCCATGTTTCATGTCCGTAGAGGACAACCGGTCTTATTAGCGTCTTGTACATGACACATTTGGTGCGGTGGAGAATCTTTTTTGACCGTAGTTTCTTCTGGAGCCCGTAGTAGGCCCGACTTCCACAGATGATGCGCCTTCGTATTTCACGACTGACATTGTTATCAGCCGTTAGCAAGGATCCGAGGTAGACGAATTCCTCGATCATCTCGAAGGTATCCCCGTCTATCGTAACACTGCTTCCCAGGCGGGCCCTGTTGCGCTCGGTTCCGCTCACAAGCATGTACTTTGTCTTTGACGCATTCACCACCAGTCCAACTTTTGTTGCTTCACGTTTCAGGCGGGTGTACAGTTCTGATAACTTCCCACGAACTCATTCACTAATGGTGACAGACGTCGGAAGATGATCTGGGATATCATTTTGTAGGCGACATTAAGGATGGTGATCGCTCGAAAATTCTCACACTCCAGCTTGTCGCCTTTCTTGTAGATGGGGCGAATAACCCCTTCCTTCCACTCCTCCGGTAACTGTTCAGTTTTCTAGATTCTGACTATCAGTTTGTGCAGGCAAGTGGCTAGCTTTTCCGGGCCCATCTTGATGAGCTCAGCTCCGATACCATCCTTACCAGCTGCTTTATTGGTCTTTAGCTGTTGGGTGTCATCCTTTACTTCCCTCAAGGTGGGGGCTGGTTGGCTTCTATCGTCCGCCGAACTGGCGTAGTCATCTCCTCCGCTGCCTTGACTTTCACTGCCTGTACTCTCAGCGCCATTCAAATGTTCCTCGTAGTGCTGCTTCCACCTTTCGATTACCACACGTTCGTCCGTCCAGATGCTCCCCTCCTTATCCCTGCACATTTCGATTCGCGGCACGAAGCCTTTGCGGGATGCGTTGAGCTTCTGATAGAACTTGCGTGTCTCTTGAGAATGGCATAGCTGTTCCATCTCCTCACAATCCGCTTCTTCCAGGCGGCGTTTCTTCTCCTGAAAAAGGCGGGTCTGATGTCTCCGCCTCCGTCTATAACGTTCCTCGTTCTGTCGGGTACCTTGCTGCAGCGCGGACTACGTCGACTACGTCCCATATACCCGACGTTGTTCTCCGCTGCGTCATTAATGGCTACTTTGACTGTATTCCAGCAGTCCTCAAGAGGGGCCCCATCGAGCTGACCCTCTTCCGGCAACGCTGCCTCGAGATGCTGCGCGTATGCAGTGGCGACATCAGGTTGCTTCAGTCGCTCTAGGTCGTACCGCGGCGGTCGTCGGTACCGAACATTGTTGATAACGGATAGTTTTGGGCGCAGTTTCACCATCACCAGATAGTGGTCAGAGTCGATGTTTATGCAGATAGATGTTCGTATTTTTATTTAAAATTCTTTTGGTATCAAATTGGTGGTCTTGCAAGGATATATTTCGTGCCAAGATAAAGAACAGTGATGCATAATGCTCAAAAATACCTAATAAAAATAAAAATCTTTCGAAAATATGTTGTTTCGTCCCATCAATATTTTTATAAATCTGAAGGGGGAGAAAAATAAATTAAATATTTGTATCGGTCTAATTTAAAATTATCTATTACACAACCACTGCACGGATTACTATTTTGATTTTCTTTAAAATCTTAATGTTAAAACCTAAATATTCCTCTATATGTTCATAAATCTGCCACTGTGAGCCGTTGACGTGGACGCCGCCCCATGGATCAGCTCACAGTGGCTGCAATAAAAAATAATAAATCCGTGTGAATTGGGCTACGGCTACAAGAAATGGAAGCCATTGTCTTACCAGTTGAGGACGTATCCGTAGCACATGCATGTACCGTACCCCTAAAGAGAGACCAACAACGGCGGCGTGCGCGGCATGGATCGTAATGGCCAAGAGAGTAATCTTTTCAGTTCGGTTTAGAGAGCTCATGGAGCCAAACTGCGGCACGCTATCCGTTTTTGCCATTAGCGGGCTATTCGATGGTAGAGCAGTTATGATGCATATGGCGTATGTACCACCTGCCAGTTTTAAATCTCGTTGACTCAAGAGGAAACCCCTCTCGAAAACTGTAAAAAACTATAATAGAAACATGAATGCAAATATGTATACAGTTTAGTATTTATGCAACACTTACGATGCTGATGGCCGAAGTCAACATTTAAGAGCCATGTCGACCATCGTTTCCAAGTTTATATCTCTACATCGTAGATCAGATTGATGGATTAACGATTGATAGCACGACAGACGAATCCAATCCGAAGCGCGGATTTGTTGGCATGCACACGTTTGAACTAAGTCTCGAAAGCCCGAGCAGCCTGGCAAAATGATTATAATGGTTTCAGGTTGGCTTCATTCGTCACGCGAACCAAGATTGAAGTTTGTTGATGGTTTCAGTCGATACGATTACCGTATCGCTGTAATATGTTCGAGAATCTTCAGATTATACCATTTACCAGAGTGGTAGGATTAATTTGTCTCCTGACACTGCAAGTCAAATCGTTTGTTTCGCGATACTTCGTGATGGATGTATTTTACACATAAAATCAATGTGGCCGACATAAAATAGAAGAACGTACATGCGAAACTTTTTAAATAGGTTTAAAGAGGCAAAAGGGAAAGCATCATATAAATATTTTAGATTTGTGAATAAATAACTTGCTTCTATTATCACAGATATATATGAGCCTCGTAATCGAAAAATTGATTTTGCAATTCAAATATCGGTTCCAGCACCGCAAGCGCTTAGATATATTTGGATATAAGATAAGCTAGATACTAAGATGCAACTAATGAATATAAAATGATTTGCAAGTTGGAAGTATTGCTAATAACATTATTAAGGCATACACAAATTGTTTTTAATACTTTGATGCCCTTTTATGGACTTCTTGCCGAAACTCTAGAATTGGCTATTGTAGACGTATAACATGTTTCACTTTACTTCAAATTTTCCTGAGAAATGCTTACCTTGGATGCCTTGACCAAAAACTGAAAGCCAACTCAACATCTGCGATTTTTGTTTACGTTCATTAGCCCTTGTCGTCCTTTCACTCCATAAGGGCGAATAACTGTGATTAGCGCCACTTTAGCTCTGCTGAAAGCAGTTAATCTCTCATGGTGCGCAAAAAAAATCACTGACCAGCGCACATCGTCCTCGCCGCGCCGGTTCGTTGCAGTAAGTACATAAACTTGTTGCAGATTACACGATGCATACATGTGTTATCGGCGAGCACATGAGCTTTCAGGTTTTCGAGCGCGTCCGCTGTTAAACCCAAACAGCTTCCAGATTCCAAATTAAGTATTTTTCGCTTATCAGTTCGGCGGCAACCGGCTTCGTCCTTGTGGCGATGGACAGCAAATGTGCGACCCAATAGACGCGGCTGCTGCTTTTTATGGAAGATTGTCGAAGGTTACGTTCGAACAGATGATGGTCCACGGGGCTGCAGGAAAAAGGTGCGTTTTGCAGCCTGCGTAAGTCGTACGAATAAATGTGAATGCTCAGACACTGGAATGAGGATGTCTGCTTTCCTCACATGTTGGGAACGATGGGGATTGGGACTTACTTGAGAGATATCAGTGTAAAATTCTTTTCCGCGCGCCATAAAAATAACTTGATAGGAACATATTTAATTGGAGTAACTTGATTCAGGCAAGTATATGAAATCATTACAGTAGTGATTTTAGTTGTTTTCGTTCTATTACTGTCAAGTTTATTTTTAGACCAAAAATACCGATGCTTAACCACAAAGCTCAGCAAAAAATATTGGCTTAATTTAAGTTAAAATGATCCTAAAACATCCATAGCGTCAACAAAAGAAAATAAAACTCAGTTGTTTTCTCTATGCAACAGTGATTTTGAAAAATTGTTTCGAAATATTTCAAACAAACGCTTTCGTGCAATATTGGCATTTTTATTTATTTATCACCAGACTAAGGCCGGAGTGGCCTGTGCTGCACATAAAAGTCTTCTCCATTCAGCTCGGTCCATGGCTGCACTTCGCCAACCACGCAGTCTGCGGAGGGTCCGAAAATCGTCCTCCACCTGATCGATTCACCTTGTCCGCTGTGCACCTCGCATTCTTGTTCCCGTCGGGTCATTGTCGAGAACTATTTTCACCGGATTACTGTCCGAGATTCTGGCTACGTGCCCGACCCACCGCAGTCTTCCGATTTTCGCGGTGTGAACGATGGATAGTTCTCCCAACAGCTGATGCAACTCGTGGTTCATTCGCCTCCTCCACGTACCGTCCGCCATCTGCACCCCACCATATATGGTACGCAACACTTTCCTTTCGAAAACTCCCAGTGCGCGTTGGTCCTCAGCGAGCATCGTCCAGGTCTCGTGTCCGTAGAGAACTACCGGTCTAATAAGCGTTTTGTAGATAGTCAGTTTGGTACGGCGGTGAACTCTATTCGATCGGAGCGTCTTGCGGAGTCCAAAGTATGTATGATTTCCAGCCACTATGCGTCTTCGAATTTCTCTGCTGGTATTGTTATCGGCGGTCACCAGTGAGCCCAAGTACACGAATTCTTCAACCACCTCGATTTCGTCACCACCAATAGGAACTCGTGGTGGGTGGCTTACATTGACCTCTCTTGAGCCTCTTCCTATCATGTGTCTTCGACGTGTTGATGACTAGTCCAATCCGTTTAGCTTCGCTTTTCAGTCTGATGTAGGCTTCCTCCATCCTTTAAAAGTTACGTGCCATGATATCAATATCGTCGGCGAAACCAAATAACTGGACGGACTTCGTGAAAATCGTACTGTTGGGAACAAAATCCAATCATAGCAACCATAGATTAATAAGTTGCTAGGCTACTGAGCGCTATAACAAAAATTTTAAATTTTAATGCAATACATCAAAGCAATCATAGAATCTAAGTAGGTTGCTAGGCAACGCGGTTAAAGAAATTCAAATTGAACTTTAGGCATTCATTCGTAAAGTAAGCGTGATGGAGAACACGTGGAAATAAATTGAATTTGTAAACCGTCGAAACCGTTGTTCAGTGAAAAGTGGTGTTTATCCGAATTGCTAGCGTGGTCGTTAGTAAAAATAGCGGTGGTATATCGGACGCATTGGTCCTTCTCTCCCCCGGCAGGTGAGCCCCGGTGTATAGACGAATCCAAGTAAAAATAAGAAGAAGACACACGACGGTGTTAACTTTGACAGATCCCACAGCACAGCATAGGAAGATAATTTTAAAATGCTTATTATAAATTCTAGACAAATTGTAATTAAAATCTAATTGATGTACGATACGGAAAAAGTTCTGAATTACATATTCGGAAGCTTATCTCAATTTTTTTGAATATTTTCCAAAAATGTACCTATCATACAGTTCGGAACTTTTTCCGTATCATACTTCAATCAGATTTTAATTACATTTTGTCTAGAATTTATTATAAGCATTTTAAAATGATCTTCCTATGCTGTGCTGAAGGATCTGTCAAAGTTAACACCGTCGTGTGTCTTCTTCTTATTTTTACTTGGATTCGTCTATATTGCGCTGCGTTGCAATTTGTAACATTGGTCCTTCTCTCCCCCGGCAGGTGAGCCCCGGTGTATATTGCGCTGCGTTGCAATTTGTAACATTGGTCCTTCTCTCCCCCGGCAGGTGAGCCCCGGTGTATATTGCGCTGCGTTGCAATTTGTAACATTGGTCCTTCTCTCCCTCGGCAGGTGAGCCATGGTGTATATTGCGCTGCGTTGCAATTTGTAACATTGGTCCTTCTCTCCCCCGGCAGGTGAGCCCCGGTGTATATTGCGCTGCGTTGCAATTTGTAACATTGGTCCTTCTCTCCCCCGGCAGGTGAGCCCCGGTGTATATTGCGCTGCGTTGCAATTTGTAACACGTACCACTCGTGTCAATCCCTGCCCTTCGTATTACTCCCTCCAAAGCGATGTTGAATAGCAGACACGAAAGACCATCACCTTGCCGTAGCCCTCTACGGGTTTCGAAGGGACTCGAGAATGCCCCTGAAACTCGAGCTACGCACATCACCCGATCCATCGTCACCTTGATCAACCGTATCAGTTTATCCGGAAATCCGTTTCGTGCATTACCTGCCATAACTAGTCCCGATCGATTGTATCATATGCGGCTTTGAAGTCGATAAATAGATGATGTGTGGGCACGTTGTACTCGCGGCATTTCTGCAATACCTAACGTATGGCGAACACCTGGTCTGTGGTAGAGCGTTCACCCATAAATCCCGCCTGGTACTGCTCCACGAACTCTCTTGCAATTGATGTTAGTCAGCGGCATAAAATTTGGGAGAGTACCTTGTAGGCGGCGTTCAGCAATAGTAGTTGCTACAATCCAGCTTATCGCCCTTTTTGTAGATGGGACACACGACACCTTCCATCCACTCCTGCGGCAGAACCTCATCCTCTCAAACCTTGGTAATCTAGCCAGTGCCTCACCACCTTGTTCAAACAGCTCTCCTGGTAGTTGGTCAACCCCAGGGGCTTTGTTGTTTTTCAGCCGGCCGATCTCCTCCTGGATTTCCTGGAGATTCGGAGCCGGAAGTCGCATATCCTGCGCGCGTGCTCCTAGGTTCATTACCATACCGCCACCGTTGTCTGCCATATCGCCATTCAGGTGCTCTTCGTAGTGTTGTCGCCACCTTTGGATCACCTCACGCTCGTTTGTAAGAAGGTTCCCGTTTATGTCCTTACCCATATCGGGCTGTGGCACGTGGCCCTTACGTGAACGGTTAAACTTCTCATAGAACTTTCGTGCGTTATTAACGCGGTACAGTTCCTCCGTTTCTTCACGGTCTCGATCTTCCTGCTGGCGCTTTTTCCTCCGGAAAATCGAGTTTTGTCTGTTCCGCGCCCGCGCTTAGCTGCTCTTCCGTTGGGAGTGCCACTTCCTGCTGCTGCGCGTAGTCTTGGGCTAGTCTACCGTCTTGTAGCCGCCCTATGTTTAGCCGCGGCGGACGACTCCGACGCGTATTGTACACCGTCGAGAGTTTTGAGCGCAGACATTCTGCAACGAGGTAGTGGTCGGATTCAATATTCGCACTGCGGTAAGTGCGTACGTTCGTGATGTCGGAGAAGAATTTACCGTCGATTAGAACGTGGTCGATTTGGTTTTCCGTTACTTGATTAGGTGATTTCCATGTGGCCTTGTGGATACTCTTGCGGGGGAAGAAAGTGCTTCGGGCTACCATTCCGCGGGAGGCTGCAAAGTTAATGCATCGTAGGCCGTTGTCGTTCGATACGGTATGCAGACTATCCGGTCCGATGACCGGTCTATACATTTCCTCCCTTCCTACCTGAGCGTTCATGCCACCGATGACGATTTTAACGTCCCGCAGTGGGCAGTGAGCATCCATCATATGTCTGCTCCAGCTTTGTATAGAACGCTTCTTTTTCGTCGCCCCGTTTTCCCTTCGTGTGAGTAGTGCACATTGATGATGCTATAGTTATAGAAACGGCCGTTTATCCTCAGCTTGTACATTCTTGCGCTAAATGGCTACCACCCAATCACGCGTTGGCGCATCATTCCTAGCACTATGAATCCGGTTCCCAGCTCGTTGGTGGTGCCACAGCTTTGGTAGAAGGTGTGCAAATCAACATCGCGCATATTTGTCACCCATCACTGCTGCACTCGCGAGGAAGGTGGGATCGACTGCCCGTGAATGTGTATACTCACGATGACTGACAGGATCTGTCATTTGACACATGCATGCTAGGCCTGTCCAATGCCACACATCTCCCCTCTTCTCCAAAAAAAAAATGCATTAACCCTTTTCTTCTGCATGAAAAAAATAACACCTGCGACATATCATGTATCATCCGGTTACTCTCTCATCATGATACAAAATCATCTTGCAGTAAACAATCATTCCCGGCACTCCATTGTATTGCATCTCATTTCATAATCGAAGAACACACTTAAATGGTGGCTCACATAAATATGGGAGACCACTCTCAAGGAACTCCCATGCAGTGGGCGTCTCGACTCGCAATTGTACTCACAACTCGTGAAGTAATATTTCACGTGTACTTCAAATCACTACCACTTCTTCTACTTTTTTCGAACACACGTCCAATGCAATGTGCATTCACATTTGTGAAACAACCAGCAACAAAAACCAGACACCGTAACTAAAAAAAAGGTCGATGAACAGCTCCAAATCATGGCCGAATATCTAATATCAGTTCAATCAATCCTCTTGTGTACCTGTGACATTTCGGATCCACAACACCAAACTACTTGTAGGTCATCGACCATCGCTGAGAAAGAGACTCTTGCTTGGCTGAACTGTGATCACTCCGATCAACAATAACACCGTTCTTCTTGCGGGCGTCCCACTAACGCAGAGGAAGAAACTTTTGAAGACGGGCGTCCCACCACGCAGAATTGTGGTCACTCCGATCCACAATAACACCATTCTTCTTGCGGGCGTCCCACCAACGCAGAGGAAGAAACACTTGAATGCGAGCGTCCCACCACGCAGAATTGTGATTCTTCTGATCCACAATAACACCGTTGTTCTTGCGGGCGTCCCACCAACGCAGAGGAAGAAACACTTGAATGCGGGCGTCCCACCACGCAGAATTGTGATCATTCCGATCCACAATAACACCGTTCTTCTTGCGGGCGTCCCACCAACGCAGAGGAAGAAACACTTGAATGCGGGCGTCCCACCACGCAGAATTCTGATCACTCCGATCCACAATAACACCATTCTTCTTGCGAGCGTCCCACCAACGCAGAGGAAGAAACACTTGAATGCGGGCGTCCCACCACGCAGAATTCTGATCACTCCGATCCACAATAACACCATTCTTCTTGCGAGCGTCCCACCAACGCAGAGGAAGAAACACTTGAATGCGGTCGTCCCACCACGCAGAATTGTGATCATAATGATCCACAATAACACCGTTCTTCTTACGGGCGTCCCACCAACGCAAAGGGAGAAACACTTGAATGTGAACATTCACCGCGCAGCACTGTGATTCATCTTCAGCTATACCAATCAAGCTCTCTTTATAGAACTTTGTCGCATGCGAAAACAATTCCTCCTTTTCATAGTTTTGTCTTTTATTCTTCTTCTTCTTTTTAATATTGACCGACCTTGCATAGCGCTATAAGTGTTTCCAATTTGCGAAAGTGTTTTTATGTTTCACAATGGTTTTCATATCGGAGTAAAACACATTCATAACTATATAATATCAGGCATCACGGATATATTCGAATACTTTTCAAAAGGGAGAAATCTTCAAAAATCAAAGGTAATTCAAAATATTATATTCAAGATGCCAGATGCATCTGATAGTTCTACTTCTCTTAACAAATTTAAAGAGACTGGCAAACAAGCATATCTTTTTGCGTTCCCCTTTCCGCAGAAATAACTCGGTTTGACATAGTAATAAAGAGTGTTTACAAAAAACTAAAACATAATCGTCACTCTTCTTACCGATGCAAAAAGCTCCGCTGCCTTTACTTTTTCGGCTACGTCCGTAATTGTTTTTTTTTTCATACACTTCTATAAACATGATGGGTGACTTCATGCGAAATATGTTTATGCACTCCTGGCAGGATCGCCAAATGTGCAATTCAAAATCGCGCATATTTGTCACCCATCACTGCTGCACTCGCGAGAAAGGTGGGATCGACTGCCCGTGAATGTGTATACTCGAGGGCGTAGCCAAGGGGGGGCAGGGGGGGCCGTCGCCCACCCCTAAATTGTGGAAATATTGAACGGGTACTGAAATTAATTCCCTCAAACATGTGTACTTTACGATCCAATCATATACAGAAATAGGTGGTTGAAATTCAAAAGATTTCCAAAACTTATTAGGGCATCCAGGATCCATAATATATGAAAGTTCAAAACAACTCGAAACATTTCGGACTCAAAAGTTCTCCTTGAAATCCTTCTAGAAGCTACCCTGGGAGCTTCTGAATTCCTCCGGAAAGTTATCCACAAATTCCTCTGAAAATCGTTCGAAAATCCTTCTCATGTAATTGTAATTCCTCCTTATCTAGAAACCCCTCACTCAAATTAGGAAAATAGGAAATTCACGAGGAAATTCCTTGAAGATTTCTTTTCTTCTCTCCAAGATTTACTTCTAGATATTTCTTCGGCTATTCTCTCTTCAGGAAGAATCCGGCATTTCCTTCAGGCATGCATTCGAGAGTTCCGTCAAGAATACATACGGAATTTCTTCCCAAAATTCTACCAGAAGTTTCTTCAAAAATATATGACGGAAATCCTCCGATTTAGCTCCATAATTTCACTTGTAAATCTATAAGAAATTCCTTCGGAAATTCTTCTAGGAACTTCTCCGGGCATTCCTCTCGGAACTCTTCCTTTAATTCCTCCGGGATTACTTCCAGGAAATTTTCCGGGAATACCTCCAAACATTCAATAGCGAAATCATCTAGCATTCCAATCTGGAATTCTTTTCGCAATTACTTCAGAATATCCTTCAAGAAATCCTCTAGAAATATCTTCATGAATTTCTCCTGGAATTCGTCCAAGTATTTCCCCAGAAATTCTTACAGGTATTTTTTCGGGAGTTTCTTCAGGTACTTCTCCAGGAATTCCTTCAGGAATTTCTCCGGCAGATTTTCCGCGGAAGTGTACTAGAATTCCTTTCGGACTTCACTCGGAATTTACTCGGATATCTGCCAAGAGTTCTTCCAGAAATTTCTTCGGAACAATCCGCAGGGATTTTCTTCAGCAATTCATCTGGGAATACTTTCAAGATTTCATCTGGGAATTTCTGCATTAATTCCTCCTGGTATTTTTCTGGGAATTCCTTCAGATATTTTTTCGGAAATTCCTTTAGGAACTTCTCTAAGAATTATTTCAGGACTTCCGTGTGGGAATTCCTCCGGAAGTGCTTGTGGGAGTTCTTCCAGGATTTTTTCCAAGAAATTCTCCGGTAATACCTCCAGGAACTTTACAGGGAATTCCTGGACGATATTTGGCAGGAATTTCACGGGAAATGGGATTTCGGAAGTTCCTTCAGAAATATTTTTTTCTTCCTCTAGGGTATTCCACCGGATGTTCTTCTGAAGTTCCACCAGTAGTTCCTTCGGGAATTCAATCAGGCTTTCTTCCAGGAATTCATTTAGCATTCATTATTCTATTTCTTTAGGCATTTATCTACAAATTCCTCCAGAAGTTCCTCGGAGAATTTCTCTGGGAGTTCTTACGGGAATTCCTCCGGGAGGTTCTTTAAGGAATTCTTCCAGGAGTTCCTCCTGGAATTCTTACGGAAGTTCCTTTGGGAGTTTATCCTAGAATTCTTACGAGAGTTCTTCCAGGATTTCCTAAGGAAATTCTTCTTGTAGTTCTTCAATAAATTCCTCCAGAAGTTCCACCGGCAGTTCTTCCAAGAATTCCTCTGATAATTTCTCCGGAAATTCCTATAGAAAAACCCCCGGGAGTTCCTCCGGAAATTACTCTGGGAGTTCCTCCGGGAGTTCCTTTTCAGAGAAACACCCGGAGAAACTGCCGGTGAAACTCCCGAAGGGATTCTCGTAGAAACTGCTGGTGGATCTTCCGGAGGAATTCCCGAAGGAACTGCCGGAGGATCTCCCGTAAGAACTCCCGGAGGAATTTCAGGAGGAACTACTAGAAGAATTCCTAGAGGACCTCCCGGATGAGCTCCCAGAGAAACTATCGGAAGAACTTCTGGAGGAATTTCCAGCTTAATTTCTGAAGAAAGCCTAAATGATTTCCTGAAAAAAGCCTGAATAATTTCCTGGAATAGCTTCTGGTGGAACTCCCGGAGGAATTTCCGGAGAAACTCCCGGATGAATTGCTGGTGGAATTCCCGGAGGAACTCTCGAAGGAATTTTCTGGAAGAATTTCTGAAGAAACTCCCGGGGAAACTACCAGAAGCATTCTCGGAAACAAGAGAATTCATCTTATAGACAAATCTCGTCTAGCTGAAACCTTTGTTGGGGTTTGTAGCTGGACCATCATCATCATCAGAGGACCTCCCGGAGAATTCTCAGAGGAGCTTCTGGTGGAAAATCTATATAAATTCCTGAAGAAGCCTAAATAAATTCCAATTCTGCCGAAATTCCCGGAAGAATTTTCAGAGGAACTGCCGATAGAACTACCGGAACAATTCTCGAAGGAAATCCTACAGAAATTGGAAATGCCGGTGGAACTCCTGGAAGAATTCCAGGAGGAATTTTTGGAGAAACTCCTGGAGGATCTCCCAGTGAAAATCTTGAAGTTTCCACCGGAAATCTTTCAGGATTTTATTGCGAATTAATCTAGGAATTCCTCCGAAAATTCCATTGTTGATTTCATTTTCGGTATAATTTCTGTATAAATTTCCGTTGGAATTCCTGGAGAAATTCTTTGAAATTTTCACACGAAATTATTCGAAACAATTCACGGAAAATTTTATGGAATTTACACAAGAAATTCGAAGATTTTTCGTAAAATTCTCAGGAATGTTTACTAGCAATTCTGGGGAATTTCCACGGAATATTCTTATTCTTAAAAAATGTGGTAAACAGCACGAAATTATTTGAATTATTGCAGGGAATTCTGCAGAACTTATAAAGAAGTTCGTGAAGATTTTCTTGGAGTAAATAATGGTGGAATTTTTGGATCAATTCCCGGCAAAATTTATGGTGGAATTTCTGAAGACACTGCCGAATAAGTTGCTGGATGCATTCCTAAAGAATCCCTGATAGAATTTCGGATAGAATGCCAGGAGCAATTGTCGAAGGAATTCCTGGAGAAAGCTTGCATATTGATTTTTCTGCCTATTTTATAATAAATATTATTTCAGAGAGGATTTGTTTAGAAATTCAGATGTATGGTTCTAGTTTACTTAAACTTATGGAAGAATGCATAAGACAAGACTTATGGAAGAATGCAGAATTTTTATAATAATTGTTATAGCCGATTTTATATTCTTTCTGAATACTAAGTTCGTTAATATTTTTCTCACTTTATTTAAAAATATCTGATGAGCAATAAATCACGCATTTTTAAATCCATTATTGTTTTAATCATTATTGTTTCGATTTGGTTTGGATTTGGTTTCATGTGTTATTATTCATGTGTTTTTATAAAACTACTATAAAACTACTATTTAGAAGACCAAAAAAGTTGGCCCCCCCTTCTCGAAATCCTGGCTACGCCCATGATCTCTTAAACCGAATACCCGATTGCAAAAAAAAATCAATGCGTTCAATGGCAAAGGCATAGCTATCGTTTGAAGAAAGAATTGTGCAAATCGGTCCACAGACAGCTGAGAACATGATGTGACATTATTTTGCCAATGTTGTGAACAAAATACGTTTCTTTCTCCTCGTTTGTCGGGTGAAGATCACTGCGTCCAGATTTTAGGACTATTGTGATATACCCTTTTACTGTGAAATACGCAAGTTATCTCAGTAACATGTTTGTCACTGAGATACCTTGGTATCGACTGAACTCAAGACCATCTATTATTGATGAATAGAGATCCTGAGTTACAGTATGTGACTCCCCCATTCTGGCGAGACTAGCTTTATGAAGCCAACCACGTCCTTGGGGGATAAGATCCATATGTCAGCAGGCCCTAAAAAGGGCTTGCTGAGAACTTTGAACCTACGTTGGGTGAGTGCACTGCAATAGCAGAGGATGTGTTCTGATGTTTCTCTCTCCTCGTCACATAAGCGGCAATTTGAGGTTTGGATTGCTCCGATCTTTTGTAGATGGTATCTGCAGGGGCAGTGTCCAGTTATTAGACCGGTGTAGATGTTGAGATCCCTTTTGTTGAGACCTAATAGTTGTTGGGTTTTCTTGGGGTTAATCGTTACGAGCCTTTTGGATTGGCTCGTATGGGGAAGTGCATTCAGTTTGATGTGATTTGACTGACCATATATTTGTTCAGTTCCATTTTACAGAGCAGTCTGAGATCCCGCAGAAGGGCTCAGGGCCAATGAACCTTTCATTAGATCCATTCCTGGCTAGCTCATCAGCAATCTCGTTTCCCTCTAGACCCGTATGTCCTGGGATCCAATATAGGTAGACTCGATTGCGTATGGATAAGTTTTTCAAAGCCAGAATGCATTCCCACACTAGCTTTGAGTTACAAGTGTAGTTATTAAGCGACTTAAGTGCCGCTTGGCTGTCAGAGAAAATACATATTTTTGCAAATCTATACTTTCTCCTCAGGCATAATAACACGCATTCTAATATTGCATATATTTCCGCCTGAAATACTGTGGGCCACTGTCCTAAGTGGACAGAAATTTTTGTTGTAGGGCCATAGATTCCGGATCCTGTCAGATTATTCATTTTCGAACCATCTGTGAAGAAATTTATAGAGCCTGTTGGAACGCTGGGTCCACCTCCTTCCCACTCCTGGCGGGAAGGAATGAACACATCGTAAGGTAAGTCATAATTGACTACCGTTTCCATCCAGTCACTACAAATTCCTATTGCGGGATTTATGGCAAATTCATTTAATATGCTGAGGTGACCCGTAAGGTCTCCCGACAGCAGTGTTTTTGTTCTCTTTAACCTTAGAGCACTTTTTTCCGCTTCCAACTTTATGAATTGATCTAACCGGGGCAGGTGAAGCATTGCGTCTAGGGCCAAAGTGGGTGTACTACGAACTGCACCAGTGATGGCTATGCAAGCGGTGCGTTGGATTTTGTTGAGCTTAGCCCTTGCAGCAGCCTCATTAGTTTTAGGCCACAATGGTTTTATATATCCACATGATCATACTTGGTTTTAGGCCCCATCTTTTACCAAGGGTTTTGAACAAACCCAAAGTGTATTGAGACCTTTCTGCACAACTGATTGGAGATGAGAGTTCCAATTAAGCTTTGCGTCGAGTATGACACCTAGATATTTTACTTCACTTGAATAAACTAATTGTGTTTGATTCAAGAAAAGGGGTTTCAGTTGTACCTTTCTCCGTTTGGTGAAAGGGATAATGGAAGTTTTTGTAGGATTTATGCCTAGTTGATACTTTTGACACCAGGAAAAAGTGTGATTTAGGGCAGATTGCATTCTTTCCACGATAACACTTTCGAATTTGCCTCGTACAAGCCTACTCCGTACTTCGAAGCCTCTTCTCTCTAAGCTGTCTAGAAGCTCATCCACCACCAGTGACCACAACAAAGGAGAAAGCACTCCGCCTTGCGGACAACCCCTTGTTGCTTTAACAGTGATGTATGAACCGCTAAGCTCAGAGGAGATTTTCCGATTAGCTAGCATAGCATGTACCCATGTAACAGTGCATGGGTCGAATTTTCTCCTCAACATTGCTGACCCTATAGACGAATAAGAAGCGTTATCGAATGCGCCCTCAATATCAAGAAATGCTACAAGAGCAATTTCTTTTGCATTAAGTGTTTTTCGATTTTTGAACTACCGTATGTAGTGCCGAGATCGTAGATTTTCCACTTTGATAAGCGAATTGGTTTTTGACAAAGGCATTGCTTTCATAAATTTGTGATTTATGTACTCGCATAGTACCTTTTCCATAATTTTGAGCATTACAGAGGATAAACTTATCGGCCTGAATGCTTTGGGGTTGGTTTTATCTCTCTTGCCTGCCTTCGGAATGAAGACAGCCCGGATTTGACGCCAATCGTTAGGTATGTGCCCCAAAATCAGACTCGCCCTAAAAATCTCAACCAAGGGTGGAACCAGTGTTTTCTCCTCTTTTGGATCAACGCTGGAAATATTCCATCCATGCCAGGAGACTTAAGTGGCTCGAAAGATCTCACAGCCCTCTCAACCCTGGCCCGAGTGAAAGCTTCCTTTGCAACCTTTATTGCGTCTTTTTAGACCCAGAAACCCATGATTGGATCTCTTGTGGATCTGAGACAGCAATTCCAGTGCCTTGGTCGCCGATGCTCGACTCAGGGATTGAATCAGGGAAGTGGATCTTTAACAATTCGCTCAGTGTATCGCTAGGCTCTACAGTGAGCGAACCATCCGTCTTTCGGAGGCTACCCACACCATTGGAGTGGTCTTTTGAAAGAGTTTTTGGAGTCTGGCCACTACGGGTGTATTCTCTATGCTTTCACACATTAGAATCCACGATTTCCGTTTGGCTGACCTTATTTCTTTGTTGTAGTTCGTCAGGGCCTTTCTGTATAGGCTCCAATCGCCGGTTCGCTTAGCACGATTGAACTCCCTACGCGCAGTTTTCCTAAGCTTCTCAAGAGTTTTATTCCACCATGGAACGTCTCTACTCGAACTAGTTGATTTAGTTGGACAGCTCTCTTGGTAGGCGTTAAGGATTTTGTTTTTAATGGATTTGGACGCATCTTCCAATTGTGTTATGGACTTGATGTGACTTTCTATGATGTACTCTTCGGATCGTAGGATAGCTGAGTAGGATTCCCAATCAGTTTTCTTAGGATCTTTAAACGTTTTTCCATCGTTAGACCCCTTCCCATTCGAAGATGATGTGTTTATGGTCTGACAATGATATTTCTTCAGAAACATGCCAGTTTTTTATTTTATCAGAGATAGACCGACTACATATAGTCAAGTCCAAAACTTCCTGACGAATGGAGTTTTCAAACGTGGGCTTGTCACCAACATTACAAATGTCAATGTTCTTGGAGGAGAGAAACTGTAACAGGTACTCACCTCTGGTGTTTATATTGGTACTTCCCCATACGGTGTGATGTGCATTTGCGTCGCACCCCTATGACGAAGGGGATGTTGTGTCGGTGGCTGTAGGCTACGAGCGCAGCTATTTCTGGAGGAGGATTTCGTCCACGTCACCTGGGAAGTATACCGAGACCACCAAGATCTCTCTACTCCCTCTGGCGGAAGGTATCTCCATCCTGACCGCTACGATGTCCCTTTTATGAATTCTGAAATTGGAAAGTATTTACAGTTGTTATGTAATAAAATAGCCGCTCTAGGAGAAAGCTGGCTGTCATCATATACCAACTTACATGAGTGTTGTGGAATACCTTGTATTCTGGATTTATTGACCCATGGCTCTTGAATGAGGGCCACGGTTAAATTCTCTTTGGTGAACCTCCGACAGAGCACACCCGTGGCGCTCTCAGCATGGTGGAGGTTCACTTGCAGAACTTTAGTCGCCATTTCCGGGGTTCCCGCTTTTTCCGGACGACGACTGTCCGGCTTTGGATGTTGCGGATCATCAGGATGTCGTTTGGTATTACAGTCTGGGTTTCTCTCTTCCTGTAGCAACCTGGCCCGCCAGTTTCGCCTCTGTGGTCAAACTGTCGCTTTTTGCACCCCTTTGCCCTGTTTAGATACCTTTGGTTTGGTACCACTAGAGCAGGGGGTCGCATGTAAGCTTCGAGCTTTTCCTTTAGAGGCGGACAGACTAGCCTTTATGGTGCTTTTGGGGTGAGATTTACTAACCTCGCCCGAACCGGAGGCTTCCTCAGATTTCTCTTGGGTCGGCCTTCCAGTTAGCCGAACCTCGCCCGAACAGGAGGCCTCCTCAGATTGCTCTTGGGTCGGCCTTCCAGTCGGATTGGCGGTAGCGGCAGTCGGTTGATCTGTAATCTTCCTTAGTTGGATTTCACCAAATCGGTAGTTGAGGGTGTATTTGGACTTCTTCAACTTTTCCATCGACGCACCCTCTACTGTGAAGATCCATTCAACATGAATATCTTTCAGAATGGATCGTTTCACAATACGCCAATTAGTTGTTGTGATGTCATTTTGGCTTTCTATGAGAGCCTTTATTCGGTCGTCATCATAGCTGGAGCTTTGTGGGTAAAATGCTCGGATCATCTCTGGACGTGGAATCGCCACTTCGTCCATTGCCATCAGCTCTGCACCTTCCCAGGGTTTCATGGATGGGGATATTCTCTTTAACCACTCAGCAGTCTCTTGATCCTTACAGATTAGAACCATGTAACCGGACTTGTAGATGAGGTTGTTGAATTTGGGTTTTATTGGCTCGTTTCGCTGTTGAACTACTCTGAGCAGGAGTGCTTCTTGTAGAAGGTCTAGCTGGGCTGTAGTGAGTTGGACGGTGGGAAAGTCTTTGGGTATTATCCCGACCTTCACGCTTTTGGCCATATCACTGTAGCTGATACCAGCTGTTTTCCTCATGGGTGGGTTTTGTTGTCCAGACACGTTTTCTGAGGCGCGCGGTTTGAGGACTGTTGGGCGCGCTCTCTCAGATCCAGATGGTGCTTCACCCTTTTTTGTTTGGGGTCCTCTGTGGCGGATTTGTCTAGGTCGTTTCTCGAGCGTTTTGAGGAAGTGGGCTCGCTCTCCTTATTCAGGATTATGGACAAGGCCTCATTCCGGTCTTTTCCCTTCTCCCGGAGAGTTCTAAGCTGCTTCCTCTGCGAGCGTGTGAGTGTGGGGATTTTCTTTCTCGGAGCACCCTTGGCTTCCGTAGAACCCTTGTTATCTTCGGATCCTTTGCTACTTGCTAAAGATTTTTGGGGGTTGATGATGATCCTTATACCATCATCTTCGTTATCTTCCATGTCCAACAGGTTGGAGTCGGTGAACCCTTGTTATCTTCGGATCCTTTGCTACTTGCTAAAGATTTTTGGGGGTTGATGATGATCCTTATACCATCATCTTCGTTATCTTCCATGTCCAACAGGTTGGAGTCGGTCGATGAGGGGGGTTGTAGATCTGGATCAGCTTTGTCGAAACATGTGCTGCTCCGGGAGATAGGCGTTGAGGGGCAGGATATTTCCATCTTCTCCTGCGAACTACTGAGCAGCTGGTCTTCGGTAAGGCCAAGCTGACTCAGAGTATTCTCCACTTCGCTCTCACACGACTGAGAGAGGCAGTCGTCACCTTGAGGGTTGTTTGTAGAATTTGTACTCATTTTTGGTCCCACGAGTAGCTAGGGAAATAAATGTCCGCTGCACCAGTGCCCCGCCGTAGTGTAGTAAGGGCTGCTTACTGGGGTGTTCGCCCTGGTGCACCCCAGGCTCCGTTCGCGGTTGAGCATGTTTAGAACCCCCTCAACCATTCAGCCCTCGGCACGGGTCGCATGACACCTTGGCATTGGGGTTTATCCATTTTTGCTTTACACGATGGCCATGAATAACAGCCATCGCAACCATCCTCCTTTACCAGGGCTTAGGACCTGTAGCTCAAGTTCTCAATAGTTTCACAATCTTTCGGACATGCAACTACAGCGAACCATCATTGCTAGCGGAGTTAATAATTAGTTAAAATACGTTTAATGCTTTATGTTCGTATTTCACAGATATCTCTGGAACCCAATATCTGACTCCAAAAAAAATTAATGGATTCTATCACGAAGCCATAGCTTTCGTATAAAAATGAAAGCGTGGAAATCGGATCACAGATGGCTGACTGCTGCCGTAATCTGGAAAAGTGACATAACAGCCATTTTACAACATGCATGTTTTCCATTTTTCTGTTAAAGAGCTCGATGAGTAGTACTCGTTAACACCATTTTTGGAAAATGGCGTATACGTCACTTGTTCAGATTACGGCAGTGAGATCATTATGTGACGTTATTTTGTTAGTTTTCTAAAAATGCACTTACGATTCGTATTTCACGAATATCTCTGAAACTAAATGTCCGATTGCAAAAAAAATCAATGCGTTCAATGGCAAAGGCATAGCTTTCGTTTAAAAATAAAATCATGCAAATCGATTTATAGACGGCTGAGATCTTGATGTGACATTATTTTGCTAATATCAAAGATTTTAAAGTACAAGATAGTCCACTCTAGAATATCACATACATGCTACTAGCGAACAACTTTTATTGACGGCAGCGCAAACTGGTGGTAAAAAGTCGGACCATTGCAGTAAAAATGATCAAGTTAGCTCTGATTATTGATTGTTATTGAAATGTCACTGCTTCCTCATGAACTCAATTCAACAGTAATGTTTTCCAGGCAGTTTGCCGAGATGATTCGCTTCGAAAACCAAAACGTTCAAGAACAAGGCGTTTTATTACAACTTGATGGTACTGCTCCTCCGATTTGTATTAGTTTCTACTTGTAAGAAGGATCAAAATGAAGACACAAAGACGGAAGTGACAAGTAAAAAAATGGGAGAAAGCCTTTGACTCTAATGCTGTCGTTTACCCGGTTTCTCCCGCAGCTGTGGAAGATACAAATTTCGTGAAGTGAAACGGTGGTATGATCTGCAGAAGTCAAGACGAAGAGCCAAGCGTGAGGATGTCTCGACGTACGTTTACTACAAGTCTACATTAATGGCCTTTGTCACCTCTGGTATATTCCAGTACAGATGTCAGGACCTTAGACGCAACTGAACTTATTTTTTTTTTTGCTACGATTTGGTAACTTGTTACCCTATGTCGAATTCGTTTTTAAAAAGTTCCAACCTAGGTTGGAACCAGTTCCAACCTAAGTGCTGTCAAAGTGTTTTTTTATTCGCTCAGGTTGGAACTAGGTTCGCACTAGTTCCAACCCCAAAGCTGTCGGGTTCGCACTGTGTTGTTTCACGGTTTCGCACCGGGTTCACCAATACAACTGTACTACAACTGTCAAAACCACGTGGGTGGGTGGGACTGGGCGGAATAAACAAGCAAAAGGGAGAAACGAAACTATCTGTTTATTAAAATAAAATGCGCGTTGAAAATCTTTTTCCGAGGAATTTGGTGATATTTGTTATTGTAGTTTAAAATGGAATTAATCCGGTAATGTTGTCTAGATTCAGTTTAAAAAAAAATTGGTTAGGGAAGTTATGTATTCATAAGTTCATTCAGTTTTCCTCACAGATGATGTCCTAAATTAGGTCGGTAGATGGAATTATGTAGTTTGGGAATTCCCCTTGAAACCCGTTCACAAAATCCGCTAAAAATTGTCAGAAAAATATATTTGAGGAATACCAAATAGAATTATTTCTTATGCAGAATTTCTCTTTCGTGCGTTTCAAAATTTTCTTCGGGAATTCTGCCAGAAATTACTTCAGAAATTCTGTCAATAATTCTTTCTCGATATCTTTCAAGAATTCCTCCATATTTTTTCCAAGGGATCCTTTCGAGATGAATTCCTTTGAAAATTCCTCTAGGAATATATTTGAATACTGTTCCAGGATTTTCTCTGGAAGTTGTTCCAGGAACTAATTTGCAAATTCCTACAATATAATTCCTTCAGGAAATCCTTCTAGAATACAGGAACTTACTCGAAGTATCCTTCAGGAATTGCTCCGCAAGTTTCGTACATAAATTCCCCCGGAAGTACCTTGAGCCATTCCTCCGGGAGATTCTTGAAAATTGAAAATGCACGGGGCCCAAAATTCGGCGGAAAATTTTCCCGAGGTGTGAGGCTACCTTTATCAGGAGAGGTAGCGAGGAAAAAAAATTAGCGAATCCTGGAGAATTTTTATTACATGCTTCTGAGTGTTCTCCGAAAAAAAAAACTTTTGCAGAAATAGATGAATTTACGGAAATACGGAAAATACGGAATTCTTGGTATAAAAATGTGCACAGGATTATTGAATATAATTAAATAGGGGAACTGTTCCGATCTCCATCTCACTGAACATATATTCATCTCAACGGGAAACAAAGAAATGCAGCACCAATTTCGTCGCCTCTTTTTGTCAACATTTGTGTTCACTGCTGAGAAAAATCCCAAAAATAATAAACAATCCAAATTCCTTTCCATTGCTTTGTTTTTGATGGGATGAATATCGGAGCCATGAGATGAATTCCAGGAGCTGTTTCCCTGTTTATATCCACCCAAAAGTAAATTCCACTATCCGCAAAAATTAGTTCACGCACTTAAACATATTTATTTATCATGATCTAATTTGTCAACGCCAACGCACTGCCAGTGCACTGGATGTCCTGGATCATATGTTTCCAATCAAAACAAACACGATGCTACACACACCAACATATCCAATGACAGATGGAACTGAAAATGTTTTTTTATTCAGGGTTCGGGTTGGCACTGACCCATGGTTTAAAAACGAATTCGACACTAGTAAGACTCCCATACAAGGATCGGGTCTGTGAGACTCCGGAAAATAAACTTAGGCACCCAACAATGAAAGTTGTCTTCCTTCCTCGGTAACCGACTCTTAGCTACATACCTTTCCTTCCTCATGCATGCTTATCAATCAATGTGCCACAGCAGATCCCGAACAGACGCATCGGGAGCTTCCTGTCCTTTTCTAATTATTGTAATGTATGAATAAATATGTATGAAAGATTATTCTGCTGTGTTTGTAATATTCAAACTATCTTGAAGATGGCCATTAACGTCTTCTGTTGGTCCACCTATGCTTTGAATATTTGATTTGTTAGATGTCTATCCGAAACATCTGAAAACTAATCGTGGAGTAGTAACTCCATAAGCTAACTGAAAGGCTTTTACGGGAAATTTTATGTTCGCTAGTTCCAAATGTCCTCATTGGGCAACAATCTTTTAAAGCATGTCGTGTTAAAGCCTGTTAGTTGGGAAGAGAGACCCAGAATACTCACGGTGGTTCGGGCTGATGTTAAGAGTGACATGACGTTTAATATTTTGTTTTGTTGACATCTTTTTGGAAGCTACGTTGCGCTTCTACGCGTTGATATAGAAGCAATGATGCGCTTCCATGCGTTGCTGTGAATAGATAGTTAGACCGCCATCCGTTGGAGCGCTTTCGTCGCGTTCGCCTGTTTTTAGCAAGAGTGGGCTATATTGTTAATATATAATATTTGCTAATATGTGAATCCTTATGAAATAACTTAACTCTAAAGTTGAAAACATAATTATTGATCCTACAACTATTGTAAATAGTTGCATTTCGTAAGTTGTATCTGAGATTGTTAATACCCAACCTAATTTGTGCTGTATCATGCAGGAAAAGTGTGCTAAAACCTATTACAATCGAATTATCCAAAAATTATACACGAATACGATTTTTTGTGAGTACAAATTGAATTTATAAATTATTCTTAAACTAATCGTCAATAAGACTTACAGCTAAAGTTTATGTTACACCAAAACTAAAGGTGTTTTCGTTTGCTCGAAAAAAATCGACCTATGGGTAGTTCGACTTGTGGGAACACGCACAATACAAGAGCACAATGCGGTCTCATGAAGCTTTCGTTTCACATTCATAATGCACGATTTAAGGATCCTAGATTATTCTCTGTGCACAGATATAGACAAGCCAATATCTCTAGAAAACAAATGGATGCAAATATCGTATAGTGGGCATTCAGCCCAAAAATGTTGAATGCATACATGATGTTATCAAAATTAATAAGAAAAATTATGCTAAAATGTTATAAAAATGCAACATGTTACGTCCATATTTAACGTCACTCAAAATCAGTTAAACGGAAGTGAGAATCTTATATCATTTTCTGCATTTGTTAATCCCTCAACTCACTCAAAAGTAGCAGATATGAAAGCCACATTGCTGTAACCTGTGTGTGTCCAGAGAATCCCGAAAGACATCATTCGCTTTATCATGTAGTACCATTTGGGTTAGCAATAACATTAAAAATTGCAATGAAAAGAATACATCTCCAGGTTTTTTTGTTCAATTAGTTTTTTTTGCCGTTTAGATGATTGGTTGCGGATCTATTGTTTATGTAATACAGTTTAACCGTTTCATGATGAAAATAAACAAATGCTACCTGCATTCACAGCTAAAGTTAATGATCCTACATGCCTACACTATGTTCAAATACATGAAACGGAGCCGCGGAGGCTAAGGCGGTAGCATATGCATTGCTAAACCATGTGCATTAGGAAATCATAGATTGTGCTTAACCTATCGCCTCAACCGAGTACCGCCTCAAGAGGTCATTAAATCTTTGTTATAGATGCCGCGTCGCGGTCGCGGATTTCAGCTTGGTATGCTGGAACTTACATTTATGCTTTGATTGTTACGGTGATGGAACCTGGCTATAAACCATTTTCGGCTTTTGAGCTACATGAGAGATGTAAGTACACAGGGTCGAAAGCCTGAATATTGGCGCCCGCCAAGGGCGAGCCTTCTGACGAGCTGAGATTATAGAAGTTAAATCATGAAAGCCAGCATATTGATTCCGAAAGCATATATTATTCCGCTTTTTACAACGATGATGGTTTAATAAAGAGCTGTTTTTTACTTCATATCGAAACAGTAGACCAAGCATCAAGACAATCAAATTCTTTATCATTGCTATGTTTTTGATGGGATGAACTGAATATAGAAGCTATAAGAAGCAGTAACCCTATCTGTTGATGATTTGATTACAGTTTGAGATGGTCAAGTATATTTTTTTATATGATTTTACTGCTATGTCACTATGTGTATTGACTGACGAGTTCGACACTGCTGGCATCGTTGAAATCGTTTGTTTTCTCGTTCAAGAGCTGCTAATGGGGACGCAATATCTTTGATGGATAAACTCATACTTTGAAACGAACGCTAATTAGAATAGCTACCGCCAACATGCGTTTGCGCGGTCCCTATAAACTATAACCGTGCACACAAGCTGGTTTCATATTTCAAAGCGAATGGCTCAGTGCCGGGCAAAGATTTACTCACCTCACTCCAATTCGAGTTTCAGCAGTAGCACTTGAGTTATCACGGCTTCATTATCGCGAAAGATGTCAACCCCTGCCATTCCTGGGGGATCAAATTGGCAAGCCTAACTGGAAAGCTCAGAACTTGCAGAACACAGCACTGGATGCAGAAGGTACAAAAACCTTGCTACAAAATACCAACATTGACAGGTCTGCGAGAAAACGAAAAAAAAACTTCCACAGCCAATCGCAACAAAAAACGCGAAAAAGGTATAAAAGAAATAAAAACTTTGACACTTATTAATGTTTATATCGGTCTCATGCATAAAACATAGCTGCAGAAGCCAGCACTGAACAGACAAGAAAAAAAAATCGAACCCTACCATGATGTTGGCAGCAGCGAGAGTAGCATAAGAAGGTAGCATAATTTCCACACGCGGACTTCCGATGCAGCTTACTGCTCAATGGTCGTTCGACGGGTGGACAAAACATAAAAAGCCGAATCCAAAGTCACCGCAAACAGTCGATAAAAAATCAGAATGAAAATCAAGTAGGGACAAAAAATAACATTCCCTTTTCTGCTCCACATAGATAGTGTTCCAACGCGGAACGATTTATTGGCGACGATTTGCGGTTGGCAGGTTGGTCAATTTTACGGGACTTGGCGAACTGTAGTAGATGGTAACCCTACGATTGAACATCTTCTGAGAATTTTTGGGAAGGACTGCCATGTTATTTTCTATGTTTCAAACTCTAAGATCTGATTTGGAAATCATATTTCCCTATGCAAAGCATCAGTTTGGTTGCGCATCCTGATTGAATTGATTTCATCATGTTAACTGCCAAACAGAAATTGTGTTTTGAGATGCACAATGTATCTAGAGAAATGGCTGATAAAATTCATTTTACAGATAAAAGCATGTGATTGGCAACACTACCACAAGCTTTTCAAAAGGTTGCAAATCTTACGCATTGGAAATGCACCGAAAGGACATCTCGAAGCGGTCGGACCTTTGAGAAATTAAAATTTAATAACAAATAAACCGTGCAGCGGGAAAAAAGTCGACCACAACGAATGCAAAAATAAGCAAAACGAAAAGACGCAACGATCTGCATACCACTAGTGCTGGGCTGTCCGCAGTGCAATACAGAAACATAAAAATCGGTAAAAGGTGCACCGTAAGCGCGAGCTGATTGCGCCGCTATCGAAAATTATAATCCAAACTTGTGAATTTTGCTTTTTTTTTCGACGAGAAGAGTTGCACACACATTTTACTTGGTGGAGTATTCAATGTAATACTGGAGCTAGAGCTATGTTTATTAATCCATGCAATAGTAAAGCCTGCAAAATAATGTAATACACGTAAGCAAGTCTTTAGAAGATTTTCAGAATTTTTCCAAAGAATCAAAGAATAAAATAATCAAAGATTCAAGAATTCAAGAAATTCAAGAAAATTTGCATTATTTAAGAAATTTTTTATTAACATTAACACCTGCGTAACGGAATCATAATTTTATGGAAAACTATGTAAATTTTTCAAAATGATAATGCTCAGAAGTCTTGCAATGGAGCCTGATACTGTATTTTTTGCAATCCATCACAAAATTCATACAATTTTTGAGACATTTGTCATCGTTTTGAAATCGGCCATGGTTCCAGAGATATTGATGGGATTACAAACTTGGGTAACCTCCTGTCCCAAGAACATGGCGCTTGCTTATCGAGCCTGAAGCCCGCCATGTCAACAACTAGTCGCCGCGATTCTATCGTTGGGTCGCTGCAGGCAATACTCTATTTACGCTTCCATACCAACGGCGACAGAATCGCTGTCGCCAAGCGATAGAATCGCGTCGCGACTGTCGTGTCGCGTGTGTTTGGGGGAACCTTTAATGATTTTGCAAAGCAAGCTGAGGGTATTTGGCCCATCTGGTCCCATTTCGGAACATCATGGAATACTGGTTTCCAGGGGAAAGTGGCCACTTTTTAGTCAGCTCTGAAACAAGCTCATTGGATTATGTTCTGGAATGATTAGATCCTGCTGGTCAAACCTATACCATTTCTTCGAATGACATTGCGTTGAATGACATTTAGTCGAAAATAGTTTTTACTCCACTAGGGACGTCCCGAGAAGCACGATTTGGTTGCAGCAACTCATTTATGGTCATAGTAACTGTAACAAGTTACAGTAACTTTTTTATGATAAGTTAATTACATGGGATAGGATCCCAATTAACAATTGAGGTTGTATCTGAATTTTAAAGCGTTTTAAAAACCTGATATCAAAACCTCCAATGCAGATCTCACAGTTTTCACAACCTCCTGTAGATTGCTATATAACCATGTCACGGCCAGTTGACCAAGATTTATTGCAATCATTAAAACCTGATATTCAGGGCAGCAGGGACTATGTCCAAGGGCTTGACGATACCTCCCCAGGCCATCTGCGAGTTGTGGTGCCTGCCTAGGATGTGGTGGGGTTTGACAGTGGCCCTGTTAAATTCCTATAAAAAGCTGCATGTATCCGCAAGTAGGTCCCACCAAAGCGACCGTGTGCCGCTCAAAGCGCACAAGCCCAAGTCCAGGTGTTAGGTGGGACACTAAACAACCCTGACACGACGGCCCTTCGACGAGACAGGAGGTTTCATTTCATTTATTTAGTTAACATCTAAACAGATAACACTGAATCAACAATTTGACGCCACAATACACGGTTCGAGGCCGCATCTCTCCATCCTCGGATACGCCCCACGCTCGCCAAGTCGTTTTGCACCTGGTCTGCCCATATCGCTCGCTGCGCTCCACGCAGTCTCGTACCTGCCGGATCGGAAGCGAACACCATCTTTGCAGGGTTGCTGTCCGGCATTCTTGCAACATGTCCTGCCCATCGTACCCTTCCGGCTTTAGCTACCTTCTGGATACTGGGTTCGCCGTAGAGCTGGGCGAGCTCGTGGTTCATTCTTCGCCGCCACACACCGTCTTCTTGCACACCGCCAAAGATGGTCCTAAGCAGCCGTCTCTCGAATACTCCGAGTGCTTGCAAGTCCTCCTTGAGCATTGTCCATGTTTCATGTCCGTAGAGGACAACCGGTCTTATAAGCGTCTTGTACATGACACATTTGGTGCGGTGGCGAATCTTTTTCGACCGCAGTTTCTTCTGTAGCCCGTAGTAGGCCCAACTTCCACAGATGATGCACCTTCGTATTTCACGACTAACGTTGTTGTCAGCCGTTAGCAAGGATCCGAGGTAGACGAATTCCTCGACCACCTCGAAGGTACCCCCGTCTATCGTAGCACTGCTACCCAGGCGGGCCCTGTCGCGCTCGGTTCCGCCCACACGCATGTACTTTGTCTTTGACGCATTCACCACCAGTCCAACTTTTGTTGCTTCCCGTTTCAGGCGGGTGTACAGTTCTGCCACCTTTGCAAATGTACGGCCGACAATGTCCATGTCATCCGCGAAGCAAATAAATTGACTGGATCAGTTGAAAATCGTACTCCGGCTGTTACACCCGGCTCTCCGCATGACACCTTCTAGCGCAATGTTGAACAACAGGCACGAAAGTCCATCACCTTGTCTTAGTCCCCGGCGCGATTCGAACGAACTGGAGTGTTCGCCCGAAATCTTCACACAGTTTTGCACACCATCTACCGTTGCTTTGATCAGTCTGGTAAGCTTCCCAGGGAAGCTGTTCTCGTCCATAATTTTCCATAGCTCTACGCGGTCTATACTGTCGTATGCCGCCTTGAAATCAACGAACAGATGGTGCGTTGGGACCTGGTATTCACGGCATTTTTGAAGGATTTGCCAGAGATATTATGGGATTACAAACTTGGGTAACCTCCTGTCCCAAGAACATGGCGCTTCCGTATCGAGCCTGAAGCCCGCCATGTCAACTTAATGATTTTGCAAAGCAAGCTGAGGGTATTTGGCCCATCTGGTCGCATTTCGGAACATCATGGAATACTGGTTTCCAGGGGAAAGTGGCCACTTTTTGGTCAGCTCTGAAACAAGCTCATTGGATTATGTTCTGGAATGATTAGATCCTGCTGGGCAAACCTATACCATTTCTTCGAATGACATTGCGTTGCGTTGCGTTGTAACGGAGTATTTCGTAGATTGCATACTGATAGTTGTCATGTATATTCTTTACCTTTCTTGCCCCAATTTCTTATGGTTTTTCCATTTGGGATTCAATGGAAATCCAATTGGGGGTCCAAAATGATAAAACATGAAAGCTATCATTGCCGGCCACGCCCATCTTCTCCGTTACTAGGAAAGGGAAGGAAATGATGATATGACATCTACTTAACGAGAGGCCAGCGACTCACCGACGCCCTCATAGATGTCAAGGAATTGGATGGTGGGTAGGGTATGTGGTTTAGGAGTATCATTATAAGCAAATGATAGAAAATTTGTGGAAATACGTTGGGAGTGACTTTGCTAAGAAATTTATGTCACTCCATTATCCTTGCCGATGATGTTCCTCGGATGGGGCGAAGGTATTAGCCTTGCCCTGGCTAATAGCCTAGGTTTAAGCGCCTTTGCTCGCTCTCTGAAACGAAAAAAGAGCAAAAAAAATTAAATTCCCCTTCCCCCCTGATATGATAATGATTTTGATCAACAAATGAGTTCTAAGTGGATGAATAAATGATCAAACGATTGCAAACAAGCCTCTATTGTCGTAGCAGAAGCAAACCCGATTAAGACAATTAACTTTTTCACTATGCCAAAAGATATTGATAAATAATTATAATTAATTGATAAATTAACGAGTCTATTTTTAGATATAGTTTAATAATAATGAAAGGGCTATTGTGGTAACCCAGATATATGTTTATGTATGACAGGATTTGTTTTCTTAAGTGTGTCTGATGTAACATTACAGGCATATGGAAAATGGTTTCTTTTTGAATTTTATGAATATAATAAAAATAGTAAAGACTTACCCCATTTAGATGGACTTACAAGTACCATTCCTTATACTCAAGAGTTGCGAAGCCAACAGTGTTTGTGAACTTGATTCCCGAAAATTAACGCCATTCTTTCGAAAACTCGCAGTCCTCTCCACACGAAGTATCCTTCTGTCGTCGGGGGTTGGGGGTCCCAGTCCAGCAACAGTTCAGAAACATTGTTTTCACTCTCATTTATTTTGTAAACTTTATAAATAAAAAGCAGTCAAAATTTCAGAAAAAAAATGACAGCAGCACGTACAAAAAAGATTGCCGTCCGATCCGTCGAATGACATTGCGTTGAATGACATTTAGTCGAAAATAGTTTTTTACTCCACCAAGGACGTCCCGAGAAGCACAATTCAGGCCGATTTGGTTGCAGCAACTCATTTATGACCGTATTTGGTCAATGGTCATAGTAACTGTAACAATTTACAGTAACGTTCTTAAAAACCTGATATCAAAACCTCCAATGCAGATCTCACAGTTTTCACAACCTCCTGTAGATTGCTATATAACCATGTCACAACCAGTTGGTCAAGATTTATTGCAATCATTAAAACCTGATATTCAGGGCAGCAGGGACTATGTCCAAGGGCTTGACGATCGTGGCGCTGCAGGAGATTTGCTGGACAGGACAGAAAGTGTGGAAAAGCGGGCATCGAGCGGCTACCTTCTACCAAAGCTGTGGCACCACCAACGAGCTGGGAACCGTGCTGGGTAAGATGCGCCATCGTGTGGTTGGGTGGCAGCCAATCAACGCAAGGAAGTGCAAGCTAAGTATTAAAGGCCGTTTCTTCATCTATAGCATCATCAACGTCACTGTTCACACGAAGAGAGACCTGACGACGAAACAAGCGTCATAAGCACAGCTGGAGCAGACATACGATGGATGCCCACTGCGGTACGTCAAAATCGCCATTGGTGACATGAACGCACAGGTAGGAAGGGAGTAAATGTATAGACCGGTCATCGGACCGGATAGTCTGCACACCGTATCGAATGACAACGGCCAACGATGCATAAACTTCGCAGCCTCCCGCGGAATGGTAGTCCGAAGCACCTTCTTTCCCCGCAAAAATATCCACAAGGCCACATGGAGATCACCTAACCAAGAAACGGAAAACTAAATCGAGCACGTTCTAATCGACGGTAAATTCTTCTCCGACATCACGAACGTCCGCACTTACCGCAGTGCGAATATTGTATCTGACCACTACCTTGTTGCAGTATGCCTGCGCTCAAAACTATTGACGGTGTACAACACGCGTCGAAGTCGGACGCCGCGGCTTAACTTTGGGCGGCTACAAGACGGTAGACTAGCCCAAGAATACGCGCAGCAGCTGGTAGTGGCACTCCCAACGGAAGAGCAGCTAGGCGCAGCGTCTGTTGAAGATGCCTGGAGAGATATTCGGTACGCCATTGATAGCCCCGCAACCGCTGCACTTGGCACGGTGCCCCCGTATCAGATAAATGACTGGTATGACGGCGAATGTGAGCAGTTAGTGGAAGAGAAGAGTGCAGCTTGGGTGATATTGCTACAACACCGTACGAGGGCGAACGAGGCACGATATAGACGAGCGTGGAACAGACAAAACTCGATTTTCCGGAGGAAAAAGCGCCAGCAGGAAGATCGAAACCGTGAAGAGACGGAGTAACTGTACCGCGCATATAACACACGAAAGTTCCTTGAGAAGTTGAATCGTTCACGTAAGGGCCACGTGCCACAGCCTGATATGCGTAAGGACATAAACGGGAACCTTCTTACGAACGAGCGTGAGGTGATCCAAAGGTGGCGGCAGCACTACGAAGAACACCTGAATGGCGATGTGGCAGACGAAGATGGCGGTATGGTGGTGGACCTGGGAGAACGCGCGCAGGACATAATTTTACCGGGTCCGGATCTCCAGGAAATCTAGGAGGAGTTTGGCCGGCTGAAGAACAACAAAGCCCCTGGGGTTGACCAACTACCAGGAGAGCTATTCAAACACGGTGGTGAGGCACTGGCTAGAGCGCTGCACTGGGTCTTCACCAAGCTTTGGGAGGAGGAAGTTTTGCCGCAGGAGTGGATGGAAGATGTCGTGTGTCCCATCTACAAAAATGGCGATAAGCTGGATTATAGCAACTACCGCGCAATCACATTACTGATCGCCGCCTACAAGGTCCTCTCCCAAATTAGATGCCGTCGACTAGCACCAATTGCAAGGGAGTTCGTGGGGCAGTATCAGGCGGGTTTTATGGGCGAACGCTCCACCACGGACCAGGTGTTCATTATTCGCCAAGTACTGCAGAAATGCCGCGAATACAACGTGCCCACGCATCATCTATTCATCGGCTTCAAAGCCGCATATGATACAATCGATCGATACCAGCTATGGCAGTTAATGCACAAACACGGATTTCCGGATAAACTGACACGGTTGATCAAAGCGACGATGGATCGGGTGATATGCGTAGTTCGAATTTCAGGGGCATTTTCGAGTCCCTTCGAAACCCGGTTACGGCAAGGTGATGGTCCTTCGTGTCTGCTATTCAACATCGCTTTGGAAGGGGTAATACGAAGAGCAGGGATTAACACGAGTGGTACAATTTTCAATAAGTCCGTCGAGCTATTCGGCTTAGGGACGTTCCGATACTTTAAAATATCGATATTTGATTCGATACGATAATCGAATCAAAGTATCGATATCATCGATATATTGGAATGAAAATATCGATATATCGGAAAATCATATGATATTTCAGAAATGAGAATATCTCTATATATAAAAATGAGTTTGAATTTCCTTGAGGCAATATAACTCACGAACGATGGGCCGATTTATATGGTTTTCTTAATAATCGATTCTATTGGGATCCGCCGTGTTTATATATGGAAAAGCGGAAATTTCAAGGCGGATGTTCATGACGATTAGACTGGCCCAGGAAATAAAAAGTTGTCGAATTCCACGAAGCACCCTCCAGGATTGTGTCTTTTGGTGAGAAAATCAATCTCTCAAAATTTCAGCTCAATAGGTTGTTGCATAAGCTGGCGCATTTGATTTGAAGTTTCTATGGGGACTTCAGTCAAAATATATAGAAAATACACCTCCGTCACTCATTCGATCTGGAAATTGGTTCTGATTGCACGATTGAGCTCAGAATTGCAAAACGGGCAGTTGGTATGTTACAGAACAATTTCACAGAACATTGTACGATGCTTAAATGAACTTTTATATAGTTTTCGGGTGCCCCGTGGAATTTGACAACATTTTTTCTCCCCATATTAGGCTGGGACAGTCTAATGACGATGCAACGGTCTGATGTGTTATGCTATGACGAAAACAATCATGCTCACACTGAAGTCGATCTAGAGTGCGGCGCTGCAATACGCTAAGAGAAATGAAAGAAAAAGTAGAATAACGAAAAAAATTAAGCGAGATATGGGATTAAATTCTCGAAATAATTTAAAAAATTTCAAAATGATATGTATTTAAAAATAATTTGGAGTACCGGGTTAGACTTTTGATTATATACACAAGAACACAAGTTAGACAAAAATATTGAGATAGGTAAAATAAGGTCGAAATTCAAATCATCATAACTTTGCGTAGAATAATCCAATTTTGATAAAACCTGGACCATCTGAAGCGGACACTCATTCTGGATACTGTCACTATGCAGAACCTGACGTTAGTCCTTGACCACCGGAGATGTTCCGGGTTTTCCGAGGATGTGTACGAGAAGAAAAACCATTTTAACCATAAAAATACGGCATTTCATATCCATTTTGATGTATTTTCTTTCTTAAAATACAATGCAATTTATATGTTTGTGTTACTTTGTTCTGATTCAATATATCGATATCGAAAGCAAAAATATCGATATGACCGATATATTGAAAGCAAAAAATCGATACAAAAATATCGGATATCGAAACAAAAATATCGATATTCCGATATATCGGAAGTATCGGAATGTCCCTAATTTGGCTTCGCCGACGACATAGATATTATGGCACGCAACTTTGAGAAGATGGAGGAAGCCTACATCAGACTGAAGAGGGAAGCCAAGCGGATCGGACTAGTCATCAACACGTCGAAGACGAAGTACATGATAGGAAGCAGGGAATCAATATTCGAGTAACGCCTAACAATATACCCTTTGTCATCAACAGAGTTTGTTACTGACAAACGCTCCTAAAGCCCTCAGTCCACTGTTTGTCATAATGACAAATATTTGTCAAGTTGATCCGGACATCTACCAAACCGATTAGAAATCGACATGGATATCAGGCTGACTTGACAAATATTTGTCATTATGACAAACAGTGTACTGATAGCTTAACAACAAACCTTTATCAGAACCCGAACACAATATGACAAGATTAATTTGCCTTGCATGCTCTGATATTTTCGAGAATACTATGCTATTTTTGTAATCAGAATTGGATTCTCGAATATAACCATAACATCAGAAACTACGATAGCATAAAACCGAAATTTTCTGGAGAGGTAATGCGAAATAACGGGATTAAAAGATAGCAACAAAATTGTTTTTTCTTAGTTGCTGACAAAATGTTTCGGATCATTGTCATTATTATCTCCGACAAAAACAAAGCTTTGTCGTTGGTTTTCTTTTGTCGCTTGTTTTGTAGGTAAATGATGTATCTTGGACAAGCGCAGGACATTCATTAGAAAATATATCGAGATTGAATTGTATAAAACAATTGAAAACCACTAGGTTCATCCAAATACATAACCTATGATTAGTCTTGTGTCTCCATTGCCCAATTTTTGAGTAAATTACGTTTACTAGGTGTAAACTGTGATATACTGCGAACTGAAATATTTTTTTTGGACATCAAATATATAATTTCGACATGGAAAATGCATATATTTTGGACAGAGTCATTTTCTCCTAATTTAAAAATGTCCACCTACAGATCTCAATAGTATGACTTACCTACACGTATCCACATTCATTTAAATGCATTTATTTGCTTAACTGACATAGATTAAACCAGAAATTAACATTGTTTCGCAATCTTATCGATATCATTGAAAACAGCCTGAAAGTTGGCAATTAATGGTTCATCCATGTACTGTACATGGGGTGACCAATAAATGTCTGATGCATAAAACATAACTTCATTTTGGTCACTCCTTTTTCATCCGTCTCAAGTTCATGTTAAGCGATTGGAATATGTTAGTATCTCAATTACAATCAAACTTTGGCCGCAGGACCTCAAGATTGCCGTTTGAACCAATTTAAACGTGTTTCAGGTGCATGTTACGAAGAGTCTTATAATTCACGTTCTCCTGCATACTGGCATCCAGCAGGCACTTTGGTAGAAAGCTTTACATTTTAGATAATTTTAAAGATAAATAATAGTTGATTTGTGAATTCTCATCAGGAGCCGCTAGAGTCGAGGTAAAAGTATGCAATGATCATACTTTCGATAAAAATTTTCCTACACATTATCTGAAATTGATCGAAGAAGTTCAGGCTTGTCCAAAATATGTACATGTCCAAAATATATCATTTACCCATGCACTTGCGCAAAAAATTGATTCCCTGGGTTCAAGAGAAGACAATGTGAGCCACTCACCGCGAGTTTGCATCGGTGGTGACGAAATCGAGGTGGTAGAAGAATTTGTGTACTTGGGCTCACTGATGACTGCTGAAAATGATACCAGCAGAGAAATTGATACCAGCAGTGAAAATGATACCAGCAGAGACGCATAGTGGCTGGAAATCTGGACGATGCTCGTGGAGAACCAACGCGCACTTGGAGTTTTCGAAAGGAAAGTGCTGCGTTCCATCTATGGTGGGGTGCAAATGGCGAACGGTACGTAGAGGAGGCGAATGAACCACGAGTTGCATCAGCTGTTGGGAGAACCATCCATCGTTCACACCGCGAAAATCGGACGACTGCGGTGGGCCGGGCACGTAGCCAGAATGTCGGACAGTACCCGGGTGAAAATTATTCTCGACAACGATCTGACGGTCGCAAGGAGGCGAGGTACGCAGCGGGCAAGGTGGATCGATCAGGTGGAAGATGACTAGCGGACCCTCCGTAGACTGCATGGTTAGCGTCGTGTAGCCATGGACCGAGCCGAATGGAGAATACTCTTATATACCGCACAGGCCATTCGGCCTTAGTCTGAATAAATAAAAATAAAAATCTAAAAATAAACTTAATCTCATTTTGACTAGGAGACAAATCAACAAAGCTTCCTATCAATTACAAAAACCACGTTTCGTTTTCATAAGCAAAATTTAATAAAAAAATATATATTAATTTAATAAACCTATTTTACACAATTAATTAAACGCTACCGACCTATTATGCTGAAGTTTGCTCTCAACTAAATATTCATTCGACTAAATGTCATTAGACGAACTGTCCCAAAGACTGCAGGCCGTATACACCCTGAAATGCTGGCTCCCAGGGAAAAGTGACCATATTATGATGCGTTTTGAAATAGACCTGTGCGCTGATTAAAATTTGAACCTTTGTCAAGCGTTAAAAAACTTCGGAGTCTATTTAAATCCTCCTTACGAGACGAGCCATCCTTGGGCTGAAAGTGTCGCTAATAAAGACAAAAAAAGGCTCCTTTAGAAATTTTTCTAGAATTCCCCCGGAAGTTCTTCAAAGCACTTCGGGAAATGCTGCGGGAATTCCTCTAGAAGTTTTTGTAGAAATTTCTCCTGAGGTTCCTCGAGGTATTCCTCCAGAAGTTTTCACCGGGAAATCCTCCGAAAGTTCCATGAGGAATTCCTCAAGGAGTTCCGAAAGGAATTCATTCGGAAGTCTCACAAGCAGTTCCACCCGAAGTTCCACAAGGAATTCCACCGGAAGTTCCGCCAAAAATATCTCATTAAGTTCCCAGGAGTTATTTCGGAAGTTTCTCCAGAAATTCCTCTGAGGTTTCTTTAGGAATTATTCCGGATAATCTTTCAAAAGTTGCTCTAGGTAATTCTCTCGAGGTTCCTCCAGGAATTTTTCCGGACCCAATGCCAACCGAGTTTCTCCGGAGTTTTCCCCTGGGTTTGCTAAGAAGATCCTCCGGGAATTCTTTAAGAAGCTCCAGCATAAGCACCTCCGGTAGTTCCTTCAGAAATTGCACCGAAAGTTCCTTCGTCTGGAAGTTTCTTCAGGAATTCCTCTTAAAGTTTCTCTTGTTCCTTCGAAATTTCTTCTAAAATTCCTCTGAGAACTTCAAGGAATATCATAAGAAGTTGCTCCAAAAATTCCTCCGTGAATTCTTTCCGAAATTTCTCCGAAAACTCGTCAATGAATAATTATAACTCTTTCCAAGAAATTCTTCCTAAAAAGTGTGTTCCGGAACCAAAGACCAAATGGATCCAATGCCCTCAGAAAACATTTCTATGAGCTTGTTTTGCTAAATCATGAAGTTGGACACGTCAGTCGTGTTTCCAGCTCGAAAAGAAAGTGACCGTTTCTCTCGGATGGCAGGTTACTTCAGTACTCCGGAACTATGGTCATTTTCAAAATGATGGCTAATGTCCTGTATGAACTTTGTTATCGGTGGCAGAAAACAGAACCAAATTCCGTAGCAGGACTGCTGAGGAACATCATTTTGGAAATTTAGTTGTCCATGAAATTGAAGGTCAGTCACGTATAAGTATTTTAATTGCTACTGTCCAGGCTCCTTTAATGACATTGTGATCTGTTTGTGGAATTATTTAAATTTCCGGAATGCGCTTTTACTATAGTCGTTTTTGGTACACCGGAACAAAACAAACGTTTTAATGATGATTGAAGTTCTTTCAAAGCCATCAGTTCACGTTTCTACTGCTAGTGTTGTATTTCACATCGGACCACAATCTCCGGCAGAGCGAATGTCAATGATTCTTTCCATCTCCGGATTGATGATTTTTCTGTCAGTCCGTTTGAAGTTGCGCGACCCTAATTAATCTCCAAATGCAATGAATAATTTATACAGCAGGCAGCCGATTGGAAACACCGTGGCGGCGGTGCCACCAATTATTACAGTTTGTAAAAAAAAGTACATACACCCTGATCTCGATTAATTTCTTTGCACCAAGATTTACTAGACGAAGCAGCAATACATCCATCTACATGTGGATGAGTTTTCACTTTCCGAAAAGTTGAAATTACGTGGACAGTAGATATTTCGAACGGCTCTCAAAATAAACATGAAGTCATCTAAAACTGCAAATAAAGATTTTTGTCACATAACTGGTCCTTCCAATGGCCTCTAGTTGGCTACGATCTTGAGCAAGCAGAGTCGTAAACAAGCCACTAAAAATGAACTGAGATCATTCAACACGAAATCGCACATAAACTGGTGTATAGCTTTAGTAATACCCCATGGATAATCGTTAAAGCCCCCATCCAACACTTCAAACCGCTAGTGGTTGGCCGATATTTGGTCCAATGGAAACCAAACGACCGACCTTATTCGTTGTCGGAGCGGCGTTTATCTCTCTCCACCCAACCCGGTCAGGAAACCCGATGAAAATTAAAATTCAAGAGCAATCTGCAGATATCTATCTTAATGAATGAATTATAAAGCCATTATTTGTCGTGGCCCGAAAATGAGACGAACCCATTTTGCTTGGTGGCACAGGACCATAAACAACCAAACGGGGGGACTGCAACCACAAAAACAAGGAAAAACGTTCAACTCCAAAGCCATCACTTGGTAGGGCCATAAAATGCCAGTGTTCAAAGCCGTGAGCTTGCTTGTCAGGTTGCTTTTTTGGAAAGTTGTTAAATGTTCGCCCGCCAAAAGGCAAACAAGTTAACCGCCGCCGAGCCGACCGGCCCCGAACTCTCTTTGTTGCCTGGGCTGGCGATTCCGATTTTATCGATCTGGGAGATTATCATCATAAGGCACCAGTCAGGCGAACCCTCCCTCTGCATGGTATCGCGGTGAGGGACTTTTGGGTCCACTGTGGGTCACAGATCGGGCTTTTAGTAAGTTTTTTTTATCGTCGTTCAAAATAAAAAAAAATAAAACAGGTAGTTTCCTAAAACGCAATTCAAAAACGACCATACGATCCATTAGAATAGGCATGTTTGAATTTAATCCCTATTATTGAGCAAGTTATAAAACTACATGTAAGTATCAATTAAAGTTTAATCACAATTAACAAGACTTCAGATTTGTTGCAAAGCCACATGCATATGTACTCGCAATTTGAACGTGATTTATATAATGTTTTGTAATAACTTCAAACCTCAAATCCTAACAGATTGAAATTACATGTTTAAAACACTTTAAAAGCTCAATCATCCTTGTACTAAACTATTACTCAAAGAACAATCACATGCTACAAATTGTAGAGCAGACACGTTCGCCTTCAGTTTTGGACAACTAGCAGGATGGTCAGAACTTACCAATCTGTTAAAATTTGTGACCCATAGTGCCATCGAAGGAATCCGGTACGCACCACGACAACGTCGAACGGAGAACGCGTGCGCCTACATGTTGGCCGCTTCGAAGATGCACGGGCAGCAAAAGGCATATAACGTAAAAAGTCTTGAAATATATTAACGATTTCAGTGCGCACGCCCGCGAGACCATTCGCCTTTTTTATGTATTTCGGGGGGCGTTTGTTTGAGGAGGGCTAATACCGACGTTTATTTTGATGAATGGTGATAAGGCACGCCTATCACGCGTGAGCGAGTGATCGCCTATGCAAAAGAGGGAGATCATACTGTACTGATTTAGTATTGGGCATTCGAATCAATGTAATGATGTCTAAAGTCCGATATCTGATATAGAAACATGTTATGATGCATAAGCATAGTTGTGGCATATTTAGCAGTCTCTTTGAATAGAATACGTATGTAACGGGAAACTGTATGCATCAATAAACAATTACCTTCGGGAAGGCGCCAAAACATTAATAATAATAATCGAGTACTTATTGGAGACAGGAAACCTACGTCTACCGTGGTGAGACTTCTAAAGCGGGATCGCCCAAGAACAGGAAACGCACATGGCGCTCGTAAAAATACGAATGCAGAGAACCCAAAATTTAACAGAAATCTGATCGACGCATGAATAAATATTTGAATTCGGAACCTTCTCCAAACAGCTCAAGCCTACAAACCGACCGTTCGCAAAGGTGCCTGGAGGCGTTTTATGATTGAGTTAATATTTTTATTGGTACGTTTTACTGCGATTCCTGTTGAGTTCGAGTATGAGTTCGCTTAAAAATCGGTGCATAAGAAGCCTGAATGCTTTACTGAGGAGCAAATTTGATTATGCCCGGGCTGGCGTCCCGTTATTAGCATTTGAAACCATTACAAACGTACCGCAAATTGAACGCGTTGATAAACGCAAAAAGATAACCGGGTGTATGTATACTTTCTTGGAATTGCATGATTAGCTTGTGATGAACAATAGTGATTTTGCTGTAGCCTATAATGCCACCATGCTGAGGGTGGCTGGGTTCGATTCCCGGTGCCGGTCTAGACAATTTTCGGAATGGAAATTGTTTCGACTTCCCTGGGCATAAAAGTATCATCGTGTTAGCCTCATGATATACGAATGCAAAAATGGTATCTTGGCTTAGAAACCTCGCAGTTAATAACTGTGGAAGTGCTTAATGAACACTAAGCTGCGAGGCGGCTCTGTCCCAGTGTGGGGATGTAATGCCAACAACAAGAAGAAGAAGATAATGTTTATATGGGTGTTAGCTCAATCCAGAATCTATTTAATGAATAGTATTTATGAATGTTGGTGGTGTTCTGTAAAGTATGATCAACTGTGTCAACTTTTCAAATTAGTATGGGAAAAACTATTTGCAATTTTTTTTGATGGGCCGCCCTTTTATTCGATTCTATTGGATGCCTTGATGCTCTGGACAAAATTTCAGCCAAATCGGTCAACGCTTGGGCGGTGCTAAACTTGTTGGAAGTTTATATGCAAAAATGTATGCAGAAACATCAAAAACCAGTGATTTGCAGTTGGACGGCACAATTTACAATGAAGAACTAGGATACTCATTCAGATCTTGAAGAATTTAATACATAATGTTATGCTGTAAACCGCGAGAAGATTAGAGTTTGCCCGGCGAAGTTATTAGCATTTCTCTGAAGTGGGGTTTGAGCGTTTCTTTTACCTTTGAAAAGAAATAAATTCACCCCTACAACCCTCCAGTAAAATGCTAATAAATTTGCCTAATAAACTCTAATCTTCTCGCGGTTTTCAGCATAACATTCTGTATTTAATTCTACAAGAGCTGAATGAGTATCAATGGTTTTGATCGTAAATGGTGCCGTCCAACTGCAAATCACTGTTTTTGGATGTTTCTGCATACATTTTTCCATATAAACTTCCAACGTGTTTAGCACCGCCCAAACGTTGACCGATTTGGCTGAAATTTTGTCCAGAGCATCATGGCATCAAATAGAACCGAATAAGAGGGCGGCCCGTCAAAAAATTTGAAAAAGTGTTTTTTTGAGCCACCTTAATGGTCAGGCACGGATTTTTGCATGATTAACTGGATTAAAGTTGGACCAGAGTTCAGTGCGTGATCTCTCTTGTTTCGGACAGCAGAACGATCGCGCTGTCGGCCGAAGTATTGTGTTCTGCATTGCGCGGCCGGTAATGAAAATTAATCAGTTCAGTGCGTGATCTCTCTTTTTTCGGATAGCAGAACGATCGCGCGGTCGGCCGAAATATTAGTGCTGTCCAATGAGCAGCTCGAAGTAGCTCAGGGTTGTTCCTGTCCTGCTCGTTCTTTTTTGTCAACAAATGGGCATGAGCAGGACAGGGAGAAACTTCGAGCTGCTTCGGGCTCTAATTGGACAGCACTATTGTGTTCTGCATTGCGCAGCCAGTAATAAAAAAATAATCAGTTCAGTGCGTGATTTCTCTTGTTTCGGACAGCAGAACGATCGCGCGGTCGGCCGAAATATTGTGTTCTGCATTGCGCGGCCGGTAATAAAAAAATAATCAGTTCAGTGCGTGATCTCTCTTGTTTCGGACAGCAGAACGATCGCGCTGTCGGCCGAAGTATTGTGTTCTGCATTGCGCGGCCGGTAATAAAAATTAATCAGTTCAGTGCGTGATCTCTCTTGTTTCGGACAGCAGAACGATCGCGCGGTCGGCCGAAATATTGTGTTCTGCATTGCGCGGCCGGTAATAAAAAATAATCAGTTCAGTGCGTGATTTCTCTTGTTTCGGACAGCAGAACGATCGCGCTGTCGGCCGAAGTATTTTGTTCTGCATTGCGCGACCGGTAATAAAAAATAATCAGTTCAGTGCGTGATCTTTTGATTCGGACAGCAGAACGATCGCGCGGTCGGCCGAAATATTGTGTTCTGCATTGCGTGGCCGGTAATAAAAAATAATCAGTTCAGTGCGTGATCTTTCTTGTTTCGGACAGCAGAACGATCGCGCGGTCGGCCGAAATATTAGTGTTATTTCCCATCCCACAGATCGCATCGCTTACCAAAGTGAATCCAGATAAATTATCCTTTGTAACTAAAACGATATCCTATCCCAAGACAATCGTGGAGATGCAGAGGTATACTCGGTCTCTAGTAGCAACGAGAGTCGGACTAACAATCCTTCCATTCCTATATGACCGTAAGGACGTGGCCGGCGCCGTTATTGACTTTAAATATTTGAGCTCCCGAAACGTGTACATTGAGAATGGGTAGCCAATCCCAAGCCCCATTCATTGTGTTCTCTGTACAATTTCGCAAGTTCAGTCAATCACGGAGTAGCAACTACGAATTGTTCGGTCATAATGCTCATGCTCATTAACTGGACTAAAGTTGGACCATAAATCAAAGGCACACTACGATGTCCTTGTGGGTCTTAATTGAGCGCTAATTAGCTGATTTAATTTTTATTTTGTTTCCAATCCATCACCATGTCTTAGTGAACACTTGGGTGCGGCGTTTCGTTAAAGCTGGGGTCGGTCGGATGGTACCTTAGTCCACTACAAGTACCAATAGATTAACCACTAAGTACTCCCGGATTGGCAGATGTGTGATGTCTTTTGTTGAAGATCAAGAAGGAGGTTCCCATTATGCATGATGCGTGGCGAGGCGTCGCACAGTGGCGGGCCCTCATACAAATCCCGGACAAAACCTGAGATTGCGTTCAAAACTTTACCACAGAGTAATTTCGAAACGTTGAATTCATTTTGAGGTTAAAATGGTTATCCGACATACTCTATGTTATCCAAGGGCTTTCGCAAGCCCAGGCTCTAGGATCTAGAACAAAGACAGCGTCCTAATTCTAACATTGCACCAGTCAATTTCACGCTTTGGCTCAGCTATGCGCAATTCACCACACTAACCACCGGAAAGTAGACAAAAAATAGATTTTAATACAGAGTATCAGATCTTTTCGAATCTTTCCCAAAAAAGTTTAGCCTAAATTTCATTTTCCCATACATATTTGTTCGGGAGACAACTACGGAATGAATTTCAACAAGACACCAAAAATTTAAGCTCCTAGCACCTAGCTCATTCAATATGTAGGGGGAATGACGGCTTTGGCAGGTTTTGTTCTATTATTGGCAGGGTTTTTTTTATGACTGACTAGCCTCAAATTTGGCCTAAGCATTTTTTGCATATCAAAGAATATTGTGGCCAAATTTCATAATATTCTGTCGACAAAAACCCCCTGCCAATAATAGAACAAAACCTGCCAAAGCCGTCTTTCCCCCTATGTTAAATTAAAAAAATATGGGCTTCACGAAAATCACGAAAAAAATTGAGGTTTTGTCCGGCTTTCGCCACTGTGCGTCGGTGACCAACAGTGGGATGCCTCCTGTTAGATAGTCTCATAACTGTTCTGCTGGGCTCTCGGTGCTCTGGCAAGCGAATGTTGTTGCAAATTTGGTGCATGTTAACCTCACTAGGCATATTGAAGTATTGCTTATTGAAGTATTTGCTATTTTAAAGCAAAAATCAGAAATTACTTATGGGTACTGTACACCTCCCAAGGTGCAACGGGCCGACTTGAAAGATCTCCATCCTGAGCTGGTTGCTTTTTTTTAGGGATATTAACTCATCCCTAACGGTTGATGTTCATAGTTGGTCGATCAAGTTAGTGTCCTTCAGGAATTCGATCAATTTGTCTTCGTTGGGTGGTGATAGAATCTCTTCAGGTGTGCTACTCAAGTTTAAAGTCAAGCGTTGCGTTGCAAAAGCGATACATTCTGATAGGATATGGGGGACGGTGAGGGGAGCATTGCAAGTGGTACATATTGGGGGTTCGTTCTTATCCAGTATGAAGCCATGGGTAAGGCGTGTATGGCCAATTCGTAGACGGGAGAGAGTGCGGCGATATTTTGGATTTTTGGTATCTGGCCAGGGTAAAGTGGATGGTTTGATTCTTCTCAAAGCAACGTCTCTGCTTGAGAACCATTTGGATTCCCAATGTTCTCTAATCGTTCCCTTGATCCATCTTACAGCGTCCATGGAGGCGGGCAGTGTAGTTCGCCTCCGCGCGGTGCTCGCTGGAAACGATAGCGTATTAACGGCAGTTGAAGGGCTAGGCGGCTAAATGGACTACGACGACGGGAGCGCTGGTTAGCGCATTGAGACTTAGACTGCCAGTTAAGTCTCAATTACGGTTCTGGAAGGCGCGTTGATGATTGTGTGTTTTGGTATATTGTTATATTGTGTATTACAAGGGCTCGAAACGGCGGGTGGGCTAATGGCAAGACTGCCTTCCGTCCCAGAAAATCCGTGGCGGGCCTTGGGGCACGCTGTCCAATCCTGCTGAATGGTTGGTGACCAGGCAGAAGTAGGCTCAGATGAACTCCCTGACTAACGCCGATCTGGCTCTGAACATGAGAGTGTCAACTAACGCATGGACTCCCTGCTTACTCGTAACCATGAGATCACAGAGGCGACTACTTCAGTAGGATTCGATGGCAGCTGCAAGGGGGACGCATGAGCTATGTCAAGTACTCCAGTTTCCAGAGGTGAGGGCGCCTTAGGCGCAGCAGGAGATCCCTTAGCAAGTAAGGGTCTAGCGAGGTCTCCCCCACTAGGGAGGAGAACGGTGTTGAGGTAGTAGCTAGTTTGCACGGGAAGGGTCTAGCAAAGTTGGAGGTCGTGTTAGCCAATGACGGCTCAACCAGCACTTTCCGTAGGAGTAGGGTAGAATCGTTCATTGACATTACGTTCTGTAACCCCGGCCTAGCCGGGTGACTGAACTGGAGGGTCGATGGGGGCTACACTGATCAGCTGTGGTGTGCAGCAACCGAGGTTGAGGAATCCCCGTCAGGTCCGTGGGTGGAAGGCCCAAAGCTTCGACAGCGAAGTTTTCACCGCGGCACTGGGACTGGAGGGTAACACCGACAGTCTTACATGGGACGCACTGACAGTTGTCCTGTCACGTGCATGCGATGCCAGCATGCAGAGGAAGGCACCACCGAGAAACGGTAGACGGACGCAGCAATAGCAGACTCTCGGTCAACCTGCCTTAGGGCTAGGCGAAGGATAAAGAGAGCTCGCTCTGAGCAACTAAGGGATGAACGCCGCTTAACGTTCAAAGCTGCGAAGTTGGCTTTTAACAAGGCCATCAGTAGTAGTAAAAGAAAAGTCGAAGAAAGGAAGGTCGAACAGTCGCCGGAAAGGTTGAATCGCATTATCGAGGTTCTCAGTCCTTGGCCACCTCCAGCACCGCAGAACGCGAGTGCGGCTGAAGTGGCAGCGGTGACGAACGAAGAGTTGCTTGCGGTGGCCCGAACCCTTGACACGAACAAAGCTCCGGGGCCCGACGGAGTGCCAAACCTCGCTCTGAAGGCAGCGATCATGGCTAACCCTGACATGTTCAGGACAGCCATGCAGAGATGCCTCGACGAGCGCAGTTTCCCCGATAGGTGGAAGAGACAGAAGCTGGTGCTGTTGCCGAAGCCCGGGAAACCACCAGGTGACCCATCGGCGTACAGACCAATCTGCCTACTGGACACCACGGGGAAGTTGCTTGAGAGGATCATCCTCAACAGGCTGACCCCGTACACCGAAGGTACGAACGGCCTGTCAAGCAATCAGTTTGGGTTTCGTAAGGGTAGGTCCACGGTGGATGCTATCAACTCGGTTGTGAAAACTGCGGAAGTAGCGATACAACGCAAGCGATGGGGAACTCGATTCTGTGTGATGCTCGACGCCAAGAATGCATTCAAAAGCGCAAGCTGGGATGCCATCGCGCTCTCGTTACTCCGCTTGGGCATTCCGGTGGGCCTGTACAACATTTTGGAAAGCTATTTCCAGAATCGCGTACTCTTATACGAGACCGATGAAGGGGAGGGTAGTGCTTCTATCACCGCAGGAGTCCCTCAGGGATCTATCCTGGGCCCAGTGCTATGGAACACTATGTACGACAGTGTTTTAAGACTGAAGTTCCTCCCAGGTGTAAAGATCGTTGGCTTCGCGTCGCTAAATATGATAGTAGGAGAGTTGGTAATGTGGGTGGTTAAGTTAGAGGCTATCATTAACGCATAAGCTTTAGTACTGAATATGGAATGGCCCTCATTACCACGCCGACCGTCAGGAAATGCTCGAAAGGAAGTTGACCACATTCAGACATAATGGCCGAGGTGGGACTGGTGATGAACACGCCCGAGGCATAGCGGAAAGCTTTGTTATACAAAGGGCGAAGTTTTTTGGTAATAAGATCACCACCTCTACTGAAAAGTCCTACACCGTAGAACATTTTAGGCAACAACCAGCCATTTATGATCCGAATTATGGTTGTCCGCTTGGGATTCTAGATCCGATCACTTTGATTAGTTGCAAGCGCTTTTCGATTGACTTTCGAACGGTATCAGCGTGGTGACCAAAGCTCAGAGTGCGGTCCAGGTGGACACCAAGGATTTTGAGGGATGTTTGGGATTTTATGGGACAGTTTTTCAGGGTGAGATCGGGTAACTTACTAATTCCTTTTCTGTTCTTGCTGATGTGGAGGAGTTGAGATTTTTCAAGAGATAATGTTAACGGCGGATTGGATTTTCTTCCTGGGCAGTGATATGAAGTTATTGAAGGAAAGTATTATTATGTCATCGGCATAGACGAGGACGTAAATATGGGGAGGGATGTTTTTGAATAGGGACTGCATACAAATCAGGAAAAGCGTGGGAGCTATCACCGAGCATTGGGGAATTCCATTTTCTTGATTCATCACTTCAGAGTGGGTGTCACCGATCATGACCCTGAAACTGCTGCCGTCACGAAACTTTGTACGTAATGAGCCATGTGACCTTTGATTCCCCATTCCTTTAGAGACTTGAGGATAAGAAAACACCATGCACGGTCGTATGCTTTAGACATGAGACAACGTCACCGTGACAACCCCTCTCGAAGTTGGAATCGATGATATCCTCCAGCTCGGTAAGATAGTCGTCGGTGCTTTTGTGGGGTCGGAAAGCAAACTGCCTGTTGTCAAGAAGCCCCTGTGATTCCAGGAGAGAGATGAGTCGCCTGTTGACCATCTTCTCAAAAATCTTCCCGATACAGTTTAGCAAGGTTATGGGACGGTAACTGTCGGCGCTATGTTTATTTTTGTCGGGTTTTGGGATAGGAACAACTAAACCTTCTTTCCAGGATTGTGGTATTTCACCTTTGTTCCAAATGGTGTTGAACATGGAAAGGAGAATCGATTTGCCGATGGGTGGAAGATTTTTGAGAAGGGGATAGCCTACTAGACCCACTGACTCTCTGTAGTGCCCATTCTAATTCTTGCTATTGTCAGTATCAATACAAGGGGGGGGGGGAGATTCTCGAGAGGCTTTTAGGGACAAAAACTGTTTGGAATAGTTGCCTGATGAAATGAAGAAGAGAGGGAGAAGTTGTCAGCAAGGTGTTTGGAAATTAGTAATGGGTTGTCGTTTTTTTTTTATTTTTTATTTTATTGTCTTTATTGATGAGGTTTTCGGCCCTAGACCGGTTCACCTCAGTGGGTTGTCGGTGATTTGGTTATTGATTCGGATTTTGGTGGGTTGTTGCTTTTTCTTTCCATTTAATTTATGGACTTTGTCCCATAGTTCTTTTGATGAGCTTTCCGGATTGATAGATGAGATGAATTCATCCCAACTATCCTGTTTGGCCTTGTTGATGACGGCTCTCGATGCATTCCTGGCAACTTTGAACTCCGCAAGTTGAATGGAATCCTTACGCTTCCCGTAGTTTATAGCTCGTTAAAGAGCACGTAATTTCTTGCGACGGAGTTTGACGGCTGAACGGACGGTGGGGTTCCACCATGGAACTGATTTTTCGCCAGTGAACTACTGGCTCTGGGTATGTGATGCTTTGTAATATCAAACAGCTGTTTGACTAAGTCATCTGGTGAGGTTGAAGGGTTGATTGTGAACAGATCATATATGTGGTTTTGATGGCCGTTCCGGTCTGCCAACTCGCAATTCCAGCGAGGGAGAGTAGACAGTGATGGAGGGGCTCGATTCAGAGAGATGACAAGAGGGAGGTGATCGCTGCCTCAGCAATCATCGTGAACGGTCCAGGATAGTTGGGAAGTAAGACTTGGGGTACAAATGATGATGCACCGCCTGAGTGGTGGATGAACGTGTTATTGCTATCATTTATAAGGGTTAGAGCTTTTTCATCGACGAATCGAAAATGAAAATATCGAATTGAAATAATCGAATATTTTTGGTGAAGCCCATCGGCCTTCTTTGTCACCCTCACTTCGTACATATTCATATGCGACAGAAAATTGACAAGTTCCGATCAAATATCAGTCAGTGAGTATTTATTTAGATTTCGTTAATTAATAAATTACTGTTAAACTAAACACTTAAATGATGATTTCAACAATTACTCACATAGATCTGACTCCGACGGTGACGTTGAACCGATGGACAATTTTAGTGCCAAAAGTCAACAGCAGTGACCATTCTCAGTACCAATCAAATGAATGAATATGTGAAGAAGAAAACTGAGTAAGTCATTCTATGTTTTGAATAGTCATGCGACGTTTGTCAATATTCGGCCCGAAGTTGCCTCGTGAAGGCGATTACTCCTTCTTTGGCCATTCCTTCCTTTAGCTCATCTTCCGTTTTCCCGACAGGAGATCACGCGCTTCCGCTGGTTCATGACGGCGGAGTCAGGAGTGGAATTCAGCGTATCGGATTCGGAATGGATAACATCAGCGGAAATAAAGCACACGCGAGAACTGTACGGTTCAAATACGTTTATTATTAGGAATAAGAAAGAAACACAACTTGTCGCGGAAAGCGCTTGGTTTGAATTGAAAAACTGTTTCACACACTCTCTCTCGTTCCCATTGCGTTGGCGCAAGGTAGGATGCGTATGAAGGTACGCACTGTTGCTAACGATGTGTGTAGTGGTAGCATTGCACATTTCCACAGTTCAGAACTGGATGCAGTTCCACTTTCACTGCCGTGCCGTCGAACAGAGTGGTCATGTTCAGCAGCTTTCTTGCTTGACCTTGATCCCGGACCCGAAGAACGTACTTCGACTCCTTGGCTTCCGTCGTTGTGCCTTCGATTTCACCAACCAACTTCGATTTTTTTGCCAACGATGAAAGGACACAGCTGCTTTCCTTCCTTAACAGCGTACAACGAAAGGAACTGCTGTGGGATGCAACCAAGGGTGCCACCCCGAACGCGCCGCCATCGTCTTACTAGTTCACTAGTACTCACTTCTTCTTCTTTGTTTTGCCTTCAACCGAAAACAAAAATTCACTGCACTAGGCTCGTCGTCGTCCGAAAAACACGCGCTAGGGAATACTTCGATTAGATTTCACTCGGAAAAACACGTCCTCGCAGATCGAAGACCAAACTTGGAATGACCTGTCCATCCTGAGCGATGTCCTGCTATCGCTTTAACCTGTTGTCAGGTTAGATTTCGGTCGACTTCTTTTATTTCATTACTGAGGCTTCGCCACCATGACCCTTTGGGTCTGCCTCTGCTGCGATGTCGACTGGGTTCCAGTCTAATGCTTATTTACAGATTTCGTTTCCGCCCCTACGTAGAGTGTGGCCGACCCAGCCCCACTTTCGATACCGAACTTCTGTTGCTATCGGCCTCAGGTGACAACGACGATAAAGCTCGTTGAATGAGATCCAGTTGTAAGGCCACCAGGCCCGAATTATATACCGAAGGCATCTGTTGATGAACACCTGCAGCCGTTGAGTGTTCTCCACATGTTACATTTCACGTTAGAGTTGAAAATTCGCATTTTGGTGCGTTCATTTATCTGTCTGTTTTTCCAGATATTTCTTAAACTCGCAAAGGCAGCCCTTGCTTTCTTGATCCGTGCGCCTATGTCGATCTTGGTACCGCCGTCTGACGCCATCTGGCTACCAAGATATTGGAAGCTTTCAACATTTTCCACTGATTGCCCGGTTACTGTGAAACAGGAAGGGGTCACCGTGTTTACATCCAACGATTTGGTTTTATTAAAGTTGATGACTAAACCTGCCGAAAAGAAGCGCTCAGCAAGGTCGTTTAGCTTCCCTCTTCAGTCTGATGTAGGCTTCCTCCATCTTCTCAGAGTTTCGTGCCATAATAGCTATGTCGTCGGCAAAGCAAAATAGCTGGACGGACTTATTGAAAATTGTACCACTCGTGTTAATCCCTGCTCTTCGTATTACCCCTTCCAAAGCGATGTTGAACAGCAGACACGAAAGACCATCATCTTGCCGTAGCCCTCTGCGCATTTCAAAGGGACTCGAGAATGCCCCCTCGATATCCGGAAAAAAATATGCATTAGCTGCCATAACTGATCCGGATCGAATGTATCATATCCCGAGTAGACGAAAATAACTCATTAATATCAAATGTTGATAAAATAGCAAAATGAGATATTGACATGATTGATATAAGAGATAAAAGATCACACGACAAGATCAATATTTTGCACTAAAATATCATGAGGAGATCAAGTTGTGCTATTTGTAAGAAGTGATCAATATCATGTGCCATTAGTTTGTTCTTATCCATAGCATATCTTGATGTTCAAATGATATTTCGGTGCAAATTTTTGATATTGTTACCAGTTCTTTTATCTCTTATATCAATCAAAACCATATCATGTTTAGATATTCTGTTCATGGCTTCTACCCGGGATGCGGCTTTGAAGTCGATGAATAGATGATGTGTGGGCACGTTGTATTCGCGGCATTTCTGCAAATAGTGGAGCTTTCGCCCATGAAACCCACCTGGCACTGCCTCACTGCATGCAATTGGTGCTAGTCGATGGCATAAAATTTGGGAGAGGACCTTGTAGGCGGCGTTCAGCAATGTGATTGCGCGGTAGTTGCTACAATCCAGCTTATCGCCCTTTTGTAGATGGGACACACAACACCTTCCATTCACTCCTGTGGCAGAACCTCATCCTCCCAAATCTTGGTGATGACCCAGTGCAGCGCTCTAGCCAGTGCCTCACCACCGTGTTTAAATGGCTCTCCTGGTAGTTGGTCAACCCCAGGGGCTTTGTTGTTCTTCAGCCGGCCAATCTCCTCCTGGATTTGCTGGAGATCCGGAGCCGATAAAATTATGTCCTGATGAAAATCAACGGATCGAACGGATCCTCCGGAAAATCGGCGGATCGAATATTTCTCCAGCCATCTTCAACATACGCTGCGCCTAGCTCCTCTTCCGTTGAGAGTGCCGCTTCCAGCTGCTGCGCCCAATGCGGCGTTCGATTTCGACGCGTGTTGTACATCGTCGAGTTTTGAGCGCAGGCATACTGCAACGAGGTCGCATTCAATATTCGCGCTGCGGTAAGTGCGGACGTTCGTGATGTCGGAGAAAAATTTATCGTCGATTAGAACGTGGCCGATTTGGTTTTCCGTATCTTGGTTAGGTGATCTCCATGTGGCTTTGTGGATATTTTTGCGGGGAAAGAAGGTGCTTCGGACTACCATTTCGCGGGAGGCTGCGAAGTTTATGCATCGTTGGCCGTTGTCATTCGATACGGTGAGCAGACTATCCGGTCCGATGACCGGTCTATACATTTCCTCCCTTCCTACCTGTGCGTTCATGTCACCGATGCCGATTTTGACGTCCCGCACTGGGCATTCATCGTATGTCTGCTCTAGCTGTGCGTAGAACGCTTCTTTCTCATCGTCGGGTCTCCCTTCGTGTGGGCAGAGCACGTTGATGATGCTTCAGTTGAAGAAATGGCCTTTTATCCTCAGCTTGCACATCCTTGCGTTGATTATGATTTTCATTGTTGAAAATCCAGATTATTCCTCTAGCGGTGATGATGCCTTTCTCGAAACAATCGATGCACATCGCCTCAGTGTGAGGGGTTCCAACCAACCCCGTGGCAAGACATGCTTTTCAGCGTAGCGAACATCTTCATGAATATGTCCAGCATACATTTTGAAAAGTACTTCTCCCGAATCGTGCGTTTACAAGCAACTACATTTTATTCAAACTATTGTTGGCTACACATTTTCAAATTATTCAAAAATAATACCAGCTATTATGGGCATGTAAATATAATCCTAAAACATCTTTCTGCACACCATTTATTTCATTTCAATTTCACTATTGAATGTTGTTCGAATTGCATCCCCGGACCATTTCAACTGTGATGCTCATCACAGTATACACAATAATAATATCTTTTGTTTGATTCGGAGCGGGAGACCAAGTTACGAAATATGATTTCGTGTAGCGTTTGATTTCACCTATCGATTCACTCCAATTCGTTAGTTTATTATATTTTATCATCAAATAACATAATTCCCATGGTCAAAGATGGAAATCTTGCAAATTATTTCGAAAACAATTTTCAGATTTAACCAAAACAAATAGTAAACAAAACACATAATGTTTATTTTCGTACAATAACAACGGACGGTAATGAGCTACCGTCCGTGGACATGGTGGCTATTGTCAAACCCCTTGTGGTAGTATAGGACGCCAGGGGGGTGGTTCCAACTATACAGGGTGTTCAATAAGTTCGAATACAAATGTTTGATCATTGTGTTTGGGGGCCCTCCTTAGCCGTGCGGTAAGACGCGCGGCTACAAAGCAAGACCATGCTGAGGGTGGCTGGGTTCGATTCCCGGTGCCGGTCTAGGCAATTTTCGGATTGGAAATTGTCTCGACTTCCCTGGGCATAAAAGTATCATCGTGCTAGCCACATGATATACGAATGCAAAAATGGTAACCTGGCTTAGAAACCTCGCAGTTAATAACTGTGGAAGTGCTTAATGAACACTAAGCTGCGAGGCGGCTCTGTCCCAGTGTGGGGATGTAATGCCAATAAGAAGAAGAAGAAGAAGATCATTGTGTTTGTAAGCCCAATGAACATATGCTGTATTAGTATTGGTGTCAGCATTAGGGGTATATATTATATACGCTATCGGATGTGTGTAGTGTTGACATTCTGTCACTTGTTGTTTGTTTATTACGCGCGTTGAAAATGGATTGGGGCATCATAAATAGCTGTTTTTAAAGGTCAAAATCATTGCGGCGCACTTCAAAACTAAGGTTTTGGGGACGATTGACACCCCCGGTGGCCCGGTGATAAGACGGAGGTCAGCCATACGTGTTACAATAGGACGATAACCCTTTATACACGGAAAATGCGATTTAAGCCTTATATGGGGACAATTTCATCGACTTTTTGGACAAAACTTTGCGACCTCCCAGCTTCGAGTTCAGTGCGAGATTTCTCTTGTTTCGGACAGCAGAACGATGGCGTGATCGGTCGAAATATTGTGTTCTGCATTGCGCGGCCGGTAATAAAAATCAGTTCAGTGCGAGATTTCTCTTGTTTCGGACAGCAGAACGATGGCGCGATCGACTGAAATATTGTGTTCTGCTTTGCGCGGCCAGTAATAAAAATCAGTTCAGTGCGAGATTTCTCTTGTTTCGGACAGCAGAACGATGGCGTGATCGGTCGAAATATTTTGTTCTGCATTGCGCGGCCGGTAATAAAAATCAGTTCAGTGCGAGATTTCTCTTGTTTCGGACAGCAGAACGATGGCGCGATCGACTGAAATATTGTGTTCTGCTTTGCGCGGCCAGTAATAAAAATCAGTTCAGTGCGAGATTTCTCTTGTTTCGGACAGCAGAACGATGGCGTGATCGGTCGAAATATTTTGTTCTGCATTGCGCGGCCGGTAATAAAAATCAGTTCAGTGCGAGATTTCTCTTGTTTCGGACAGCAGAACGATGGCGTGATCGGTCGAAATATTGTGTTCTGCATTGCGCGGCCGGTAATAAAAATCAGTTCAGTGCGAGATTTCTCTTGTTTCGGACAGCAGAACGATGGCGCGATCGACTGAAATATTGTGTTCTGCTTTGCGCGGCCAGTAATAAAAATCAGTTCAGTGCGAGATTTCTCTTGTTTCGGACAGCAGAACGATGGCGTGATCGGTCGAAATATTTTGTTCTGCATTGCGCGGCCGGTAATAAAAATCAGTTCAGTGCGAGATTTCTCTTGTTTCGGACAGCAGAACGATGGCGTGATCGGTCGAAATATTGTGTTCTGCATTGCGCGGCCGGTAATAAAAATCAGTTCAGTGCGAGATTTCTCTTGTTTCGGACAGCAGAACGATGGCGTGATCGGTCGAAATATTGTGTTCTGCATTGCGCGGCCGGTAATAAAAATCAGTTCAGTGCGAGATTTCTCTTGTTTCGGACAGCAGAACGATGGCGTGATCGGTCGAAATATTGTGTTCTGCATTGCGCGGCCGGTAATAAAAATCAGTTCAGTGCGAGATTTCTCTTGTTTCGGACAGCAGAACGATGGCGCGATCGACTGAAATATTGTGTTCTGCTTTACGCGGCCGGTAATAAAAATCAGTTCAGTGCGAGATTTCTCTTATTTCGGACAGCAGAACGATGGCGTGATCGGTCGAAATATTGTGTTCTGCATTGCGCGGCCGGTAATAAAAATCAGTTCAGTGCGAGATTTCTCTTGTTTCGGACAGCAGAACGATGGCGTGATCGGTCGAAATATTGTGTTTCTCATTGCGCGGCCGGTAATAAAAATCAGTTCAGTGCGAGATTTCTCTTGTTTCGGACAGCAGAACGATGGCGTGATCGGTCGAAATATTGTGTTCTGCATTGCGCGGCCGGTAATAAAAATCAGTTCAGTGCGAGATTTCTCTTGTTTCGGACAGCAGAACGATGGCGCGATCGGCCGAAATATTGTGTTCTGCATTGCGCGCCCGGTAGGCCGGTAGTTAGTTTGTACTACTTTTCGCGCCCGATTCATGGCTAGGTAAAATCACTGTGTATAAAGAATGGCACGGTCGTATCGCTTATCAGAGTGAATCCAGATCCAACGATGCCTACCAATTAACTGATAATCCTTTCTGTGGTTTTTGTGGAGACGCAGAGGTAAACACGGTCTTCAAATAGCAAAAACCACCTACTAATATTCCTTCCTTCTTCCTAACTGACTACAAGGACGTGGCCGGCGCCGTTATTGATCATTTGAATTTTAGAGTCACTGAAACTTGCACACTGAGAATGCTTGAACAATCCCAGTCAATCATTCAGTTGATTCTTTGTGCAATTTCACTGATTCTGGTCAATCACGGAGTAGCAACCATAGATATGTGTAGTCAGTCAAAGCTAAGCTAAGCTAAGCTAAAACTTTGCGACCTCCCAGCTTCCCGGATTTGAACCCTCTTAACTTACTTGTTTGGTCCTTTATTATATTAAAGCTGTACGAATAAAGGTCAGTAACTTGGACCAGTTCAAGAAGTAATTCTCAAAATCTGGAACGAAATGCCCATGCAGACCGTGCGTGCCGCTTGCGATGGGTTTTAGAAACGTTTGAAGCTCGTGAAGAAGTATAAAATAGAGGTCATTCCAAAAGAAATGTTACAAACGTTCCTTATAAACAATACTTCCAATGAAATGCAACCGGGAAAAGAAATAATTTAATCCTAATTTTAAAACATTTTTTGAAAGTGTATTCAAACTTATTGAACACCCTGTAATTGCCTACCCTAAGGCGTTTACAGACGCTTGCTTTATATATAAATGGTTGAATCGTTCGTTGATCAAAGTTACCCCAAATTGAAAAATAAAAAAACTCGAAGAAAGCCACGATTTTACTTATGGAGGAAATATTTACAAAACAATTTAAAAAATCAATGTCAAATCAAAAGATCAATGCTTCCCCGTATAACGGTACGGAAAGATCTAAATATTAGATGCGATTCGAGGAACGCTTTAGTTTGAATTATCAGATATTCGAGAAGTTGTGACACAATATTGTCACATATCTGAATTACTTCCGTTATCTTTTGTTGAGGAAGACCCGTATACGGGATATATCCGCCGTAAGCCAACAAATACTAAGTGCCGCTGTCTTCTTAATATCGTCAAGCGTAAGTTGATATGTATTCGTAAGTGCACTTGTTACATGTTCAATCTCCGGAAGATTTTTTTCAGGATAATTGGTTAAAAATGGAGCTGAGAAGTTAACGCTGTCGGAAGCATCACAAATATGGCTGTCCTTTATGTGACGCTCGAGGCTTGACCAATTTTGATATCGCATTTTACAACGTGGGGAAGTACAGTCATATTTGCAATAATCCGAGGGCATCTCATTCTTCTGGATATGCCAATTTACATGCCGACCAAGACCCCCTAGAACACAGAGTCTGCAGTGAAAGCAAGTAATTGCGATTTCATCCGCCATTTTTAGTTACCAATTCGGTTACTGCAAAATAAATACTTTTCAAACAAAGATTATAACTTACAGAATAGCTCTAATACATTTGAGTCGACCTGACATAGCTTCTCAAAGATTGATTCCATATTTGAAAATTTGACGACAAAAGATCCGGAAATGATGCAAGAAAAAAAATGCAAGACCAAATCTTAGTTTAACAATTACTCAGTTTGTCTTGAGCGTTCAGTTAAATTTCTCTATTATTTCAGTACAATAGCCAGATACCGCACATAGTAGTTGCGCTACAAAGAATACAGAAAGTCAGTAGTTTTTTGTTGAATTGCTGAGTACTCGGTAATTATTGAGATGTACAGATCAAATTCGGTAAAAAAAATACTGAACAAGTGGAACGTGAATAAGTGTGTAACAGTTACGCCATTCAACCACCAGCGTCGTCAACTTTTCGTAAAAGTTTCGTTTCATATAACGATCCACCAAGCACAATAAAACTAAAGTAACAACAAATATTTATATCGAAAACCGATACGATAAATTCAAGTGCAGCCGTATAGGTTAGTATCATGCCTCTGTCGGCGTTCTTTTCCTGGAGATCCAAGATGCACTTTTGCTGAACGAGCGAGCTGCTGTTCTTGACATTCGCCGGAGCATAAGTCAGGGTCTAAGTAGGGGACAACAACATTGCGCAGAAAATCAGTTGCGATAATGATGGTCGTATGCGGCGAACGCAGCGTATGCATGGTTTCCACTCAACCACCATGTGGTTGATTCACATTTTCATACGCATCTTTATTCTCATGCCGATCCGACCCGAACGGAATAAGGATCCCCAGTAGGGAGGTACCGATTTGTGGTGGCGGGGGTTCCTGATAGTCGCGTCCTCGTAATGGATATTTGCGACGACAAGCATGTAATCTTTTGCCGCGTTACCGTTCGTCACCAGCCATTCTCGAAACCGGTCAACCAGCAGCTCGCTCACTTGTCTGGGGAAATCGGTTAAGGATTGAGAAAACCCTCTCGAAACTGTGTAATGTTTTTGTTTAATATACGATATAGAACAAATTATGAAAATTTTATTAATATATTTGATATTAAAACTATGGATATTGGAACCCACTAATATTGACATGATTTGAAAACTATGCGATTATCATAACAAAAAAATATATAACAGAAAAGGCACTTGTACAGTTAGATGGATTAATCAGGTTGTTTAAAGCCGATATCACGACAAATTTATGCGTTAACCTGGTAGACATTTTGTTGCAAAAATCTTCCCGCATTCGAAAGGGTTGCGAAATTTTCCTGCCAGCCAGTTAGTCGGTTGCGGTTTTAGATGTCGCACAAACGAGAACGTTTTGGATGTTGCTGCCGAACTGCCGTTTATTGTAACGAACCCTTCCTCCCTGCCGTCATCCCAATCCGGTTCTGCCGGATCATATACCGCAAGGAACCAGCACAAATCGAGACAATCTTCATAGAGGGTGGCGGATACATTGATGTTGTTAAACTTTTCTTGTGCTTCCTTCTTCCCAGAGGATTTTGTGCAGAATTTACAAACGCTCTTTCGCTCTCCGCAGCCGATATCTACATAAATGCGCATAGCATAAGCAAGCTTGCATGGGATGAGTGGACTACGCGCGTGCTACGGGCACACTTGGGGGTTGGGGACAGGCTGCTGCCAGTCGACTATATTTACGAAACGACTAGACGTTGGCAGGCGGCCACCACACATAAAATATTGGTCCCGAATGCGAAAGTGAATTGGTTTTGGCTCGAAAAGCGTCGAGAGGCGCGAAGACGAAACAAATCTTGAAACGCCGACCGACCAGCAGCCATCCGAGGGGCCCTAATAGGACCTGGAGGGCTTCGCAGTTGAGCTGCTTCTTTTTTTTGCGATGCGGTGTGTGTCAGAAGCTTTGACAACTCTTAGATAGCAAGTATTAGGCGGATGCCGAAAGCTACTTAGAGGGAGGAGATAAAAAATAAGTAATGATACGAGCGTGTTCTCATGTGGTTCGGCTTCTTGCTATGTTCGCTTGTATGCATAAATTGGTTGCGTTGATCGGATGGTTGGACGACTGTCTTATGCAATGGAAGGGCTAAGGGTATCGCGAAAAAAGATGCTTCGAAATGAAGGAATGCGTAATTCAGTGCTCATGACAAAGATGCGGGTAGTTCAAATTGAAAGGATGGGGACATGTAACGGCCTATGGTTAGGTAATTTTAGACTATTTTGCTCATCATCTGTATCCTTAGGTACTCGAATGGACAGTGAAATTAGATTTAAGTAGGTATTCCTCATATTTGCGATGCTTTCTGATATCGTAGTGTTCTCGTCTGGCGGATTTTGTCTTCCTTGAATTCAAATGAACACCAAAGGGCATGATCATATAGAGACAAAGAAAGAAAATGATAATCTTCATAACAAATAAAGTTGCTTATTTAAAATTGGTAATTAGATTTTTTAGTTTCCAGAATACAGTATCCAGAATTCGCTTTTGCCTTATACGTGGAAGGTCCCAAACTTTGTTCTTACTGTACTTCACGTTTTCACCCTTCTTGAAGCCTAAGAGAGTCGTGAAGATCGCTATACCAAGTCCTATACTGACCATGATCACATTCATTTTGAAGAAAGCCTGTGAATCGTTTAGAAAGCTCAATTTACTGCATCTAATCCCACAACAGTAAATTAGGCTTTACTATCTTGCTTATCTATGGTAAGCTGGAAATGATTGAGTTTGAGGGGAGGATTGACAAACGATTTACAAAATCAACCAAATGCAAATGTTACAAATATGCGATCATGGGCAGTATATTAAGCTGGTAATATTATGACTATATTTCAGTGATATCTTGAAAACCCTTTATTTTTTCAAGCTAAGTTGTTTAGGTATATCAAGCTCAATCCACTAAAAAGGGGAATGTCGTAAGAAAGAGTTGTACGGAAAGGCTATAGGATTACTAAAAAATCCGGATTAATCTACCTTTCTCGTGCATCATAAAATGTATTGGAAAAAAATCATTAGAAAGGTCAAAAAAGCACAGAAAAGTCATTTTGCATGTTTTTGCATTAATTAATACGCATTGCCACCATACTTGAATTTTTTTATGTCGCAGGCAGCAGTAGCGAGTTACCAGTAGAACGGCCAACACTGCTGAGAACCAGGCAGGCCAACAGGAGCTAGGACCCGAGAATATGGTGTCCACCCAAAATTCGGAAAGTAGTGCTACTCAGGAGGAGCTACAACTTGGAAGGTCCAACCTGATGGAGGTGCGGAAGCGAGTCAACGAGCTTTATGACTACGTGAAGGACAAGCACAATGTTCACACGAAGATCAAGCTTCTAGTGACGAGCATCAAGTCCGCCGTTAAAGCAGCCAAACACAAACAGATCGCGCTGAAAAAAAGAGCCGAAGCAGCTGAAAAGATGCTGAAAGAAGTTGCGGAGCATATTGCGACATTTACTCCTATTTAGACTTAATCGAATCTCGAACACGATTTCGCAGTGCGTCAAGGTTACTGCACATTATGGTTATCTAATTTACAATATTTATATTGAAATACCTTATTTTGATTGGCCTTGCATCTGACAGTCAGCAAATTCGATAGGCAACAATAAAAATAGTTTGTTTTCATCATCACCTCAAAGCGTTTGACAGTGCGAAGTTCGAAAACGGGGTGAGAAGGATTATCACAGAAAGCTAAACAATTGTGAAAAGAGCAATACAACAGTTGAGACACAGACAGCAGGCACCTAATCCGCGAATCACTCGAAAAAAAAACGAGGAAGGGACTCGCTTGGAGAGCAGGAAGTCATGAAAAAGCAGTGGAACGTGCAAGACTTTGCCAGCGTGGTGAAGGAACGCGTCAAGGATGGTAACTGGCAGACGTGCAAAGCCAGCGGGAGAAGAGGAAGAAGCAGAAGCAGAATGTGGAAAAGAGGAAGGAACAGAAGAAAAAAGAATAACGTCGTTCTCCTTGGGAGAGAGTTAAAGGTGATGCCCTGATCGTAGAAGCGAGCGATAAAACGTCGTACGCAGCTATCCTGAAGAAGGTGAGGGAGGACCCGGAGCTAGAAGACTTGGGTGAGAAAGTGGTGAGAACTAGGCATACCCAGAAGGGGGAGTTGCTGTTCGAGCTGAAGAAGGATCCCACGATCAAGAGCTCGGCATTCCGGGAGCTCATTGTCAATTCATTGGGCAGTGACGGTAAGCAGTGGTCGAGTGCAGAGACCTGGACGAGATCACGACGGAAGACGAACTGAGAGATGCCCTGGCCTCACAATGCAAATCTGGGGAAATAATGATTCGACTAATGAGAGCGTACGGTGATACACAAGTAGCAGCGATACGACTACCAGCAGAGGCTGCCAACAAAATGGTGGAGGCGGGCAAGGTGAAAGTAGGATGGTCGGTGTGTCCGGTGAGATTCGCCCCACGAGTCACCAAACAGATGGAGCGATGCCAATGCATGGCGTTTGGCCACCAGGCGCGAAGCTGTAAAGGCCCGGACAGATCCGGTCTATGTAGGAAATGTGGTGAAGAAGGACACGTTGCTAGGGACTGCACGAAGCAACCAAGATGGATGCTCTGCAAACCGGAGGACGGAAATGACCATACGACGGGTGGCTTCCACTGCCCCGCCTACAAGAAGGCGATAGCGGGTCGAGATTAATGGAGATCATCCAGTTAAATCTCAAGCATGCTGACCAACGCCAGAGGTTACAGTTTGGTTAAGCTGGAGCTGGAGCCGCTTACAAAGCTGGAAGTCAGACTGTGCAACGAAGGTACCGTTAGTACATTTCGCAGAGACAGCAGGGAGTCCATCATTGACGTGACGTTTTGCAGCCCGTCACTGGTGAGAAACATGAGCTGGAGAGTTTGTGAGGAATACACTCATAGCGATCACCAAGCGATCCGGTATAGTGTTGGAACACGGCTACCGACGACGCGGAGAGGGATAAGGACTACCGGGCGAAGATGGAAGACGAAGGACTTTGACAAGGAGGTTTTCATCGGAGCACTTTGAGTTGACAGCGGCACAACAAATCTGGAAGCAGATGAACTGACGGAAACGTTGCGATGTGTCGATCACAAGAAAACTGGAGCCATTAGACAGCCAACGGCCAAATTACTGGTGGAACGAATCTCTTACCAATTTTCGTGCTGCCTGTCTCAGTCTCAGGTCCAGGAGACGTTTTCATAGGGGAAGGTCTGAAACAGTAAGAGAAGAGCGTAAGATAATTTTCCGGAAAGCTAGAGCGGCTTTCGAACAGGAGATCAAAGTTAGCCACGGCGTGTGTATGGGGGACCTTTATGACAAAAAATATAAGCATCGCTAAAACTTTCACTACGTGAAAATATAGCTCTTTAGCTTTCATTTCGTGACTATTTGAAAAATATCCTGGGGTCCGAACAACTTTTTTCTCCCTGAAACGGAACTTTTTAGTTGGAAAACCATCGATTATTATTTATCGCGTCCCATTTAAAATGAGATTCCTGGATTTTTTTATTCCAATAATCGTATCTAAACTCAGGGGTACCGAAATTACCAAGTTATAGTCTAAATTAATAGTTTGTTGGAGCTCAAGCGTCAAAGTGCATGACGAAGCCGAACTCGATATATTTATGTTATCCCCTGCAAACAGCTAAGAAAGGCTTGGATGGAGATTATGCTCTGCATCGTCATCTTATGCACATATACACCCAATTCTTTCCCAAATATATACCAAAATTGAAACTTTGGTGGTAAATTTGATGGTAAAAAATGGTAACTTGGCTTAGAAACCTCGCAGTTAATAACTGTGGAAGTGCTGATTGAACACTCAACTGTGAGGCGGCAATGTCTTAGTGGGGAATGTAATGCCAAAACGAAGAAGGAGAAGTAATGTAGATACACATAATTCACTTTTTACACTTTTTTCTGTCGTATTTTGATTGTGTAACTTCCATTTATCACTAAAAACCATCAACCATGCTAATAGAAATCATTAATACTTCATTCAAATAGAAACCAGATTTAAATTGATATACGGTAAACAGATGAGCGCAAAATGAGTCATGCTAAGTGCACAATAAAGGCAAAAATAGAAGTAAATATCTAGCTTTTTGTTTAAAATAAAATCTCTTCTGATTTCAACAAAAAGTGACATGGGTATAAAAAAAACTTAAAAATATGTACTGTATTTTTTCCTAGAGATCATATCGCTGCGATGCATAGTTGATGAGAACGAGCGATTCATCCAGACAAGCAAATTCATTTTACTACAAATGTTGTGGCAAACATGCAACTTTCTATGATATTGCACTGCGTGAGCTTGCGTTGCGTTGCGTTGTAACGGAGTATTTCGTAGATTGCATACTGATAGTTGTCATGTATATTCTTTACCTTTCTTACCCCTATTGCTTATGGATTTCCATTTGGGATTCAATGAAAATCCAATTGGGGGTCCAAAATGATAAAACATGAAAGCTATCATTGCCGGCCACGCCCATCTTCTCCATTACTAGGAAAGGGAAAGAAATGATGATATGACATCTACTTAACGAGAGGCCAGCGACTCACCGACGCCCTCATAGATGTCAAGGAATTGGATGGTGGTGGTGGTTTAGGAGTATTATTATAAGCAAATGATAGAAAATTTGTGGAAATACGTTGGGAGTGACTTTGCTAAGAAATTTATGTCACTCCATTATCCTTGCCAATGATTTTCCTCGGATGGGGCGAAGGTATTAGCCTTGCCCTGACTAATAGCCTAGGTTTAAGCGCCTTTGCTCGCTCTCTGAAACGAAAAAAGAGCAAAAAGAAATTAAATTCCCCTTCCCCCTGATATGATAATGATTTTGATCAACAAATGAATTCTAAGTGGATGAATAAATGATCAAACGGCTGCAAACAAGCCTCTATTGTCGTAGTAGAAGTGATTCAAACGCGATCGACTGTTGTTCAATTTCGATACACATCATCAATAACAACACCAGACTATTCCGATTGAATTATTTTCAGCTATTGCGATTCGTAAATTCTTATAATAAACGGGACCAAACAATACTCTTGAATAACATTTTCATACTTTTGACTTAATTTGACCTGCTTGAAACAATGGAGAACAACGTTCATTCCATGTGTGTATGGGTAGAAAACTTGAATTTTTTAAAAAAAAATGTCACCCAAAAACGGCTCGATGAACACTTCCAACTTTTGACATGTTATGTAAAAATGTTTGAATTTTCATAAACAAATATAAAAATATATAGTCGCTGTAGTCCAACACTTCAAAAATCATAAAAAAACGAATATTTTGACCATTTTAGCTAATTTGAGTACACCAATACACCAAACCAAATATTTTAGTAGGAACCAGAAGTAATAAGCTTTCCATCCATAAAAAAAAACATCGCAAATCGATCCAGTGGTTCAAAAGTTATTATTTTTTTTAAATAAAAAACTTCGACAAACAGCCACCTTTCTGGCGACCCCATATCAAACATGGTCACCCTAATGAAAAAAAAATAACAAAATACGGGACTAATTATTTTCAATGAAGAACTCTATTCTTTTCCCATGGAATCGCTGTATATACTATATATATAAAGAACATTTAAAATATAAATTCATAAAAAGCAAAACTATTTTTAAATCGATAAACTATTTGAAGCATAAAAAACACTAATATATATGAAGCGCTACACTATGGAGGAACGCACGAGTTCATCATGCTGACGTTGAAAGAGGTCAAAAGAGTTTAAAAAAAACTTTTTATATAGAGACTATTTCCGCCATCCGCACATGTTATGAAACTTTTCATGCGACACTTTTTAACAAGATGCGACAAAAGATGGGCGGGTTTTAGGTGGTAGATTTTTACTAATTCAGTGACATAATTTACGTATTTTTCTTAAGCTAAAATCATTCCCAACCTTTAGTTACATGGTATATTGCAAATGAAAACTATCCACCAAATAAGATGTTTTCACCCATTGTTCACTGCACTGTTCACCCAACGAGAGATTTGAGAACAAATGACGATAAAAATGCGGTAAATATTGGGAATTTTAAGAAAAATATCTTTATGATTGTGATGATAAACTGCCATGAAAAATAATGACACGTCCATCATTTATGTCTCGGTTGAAGTGTAAGGGGTTTTTGGAGATTTACTGCAGTTTCCTTGTTCCAGAAAATAAAATGTAGAGGAAGAGGGAGGCTATTAACGTACGAGAAGCACGAACAATCATCGAGTGACCATCATTTTCATCATTGATGCTTCCCCAAGTAACCTTAAAAAGACCGATTTACGCGTGAAATAATCAATAGACCCCTACGAAATACAAATAAAAAATGTGTTACTTATCTTGAATGCAGTCTATGACCAGAATAGTTTCTGGAATGCTCCATCCATTCCATCACTTTTTCGTGCTTTCGGCGTTTCATAGACGTTGGAAAAAGAAACCATCCTTCAAACGCAAGATCGACACTTATTTTTTCCTCGCCCGGTCATCGTCTTTTACATCACTCAACTTCGATATTGCACTGCGTGAGCTTGGAGAAATACTCATTCGAAACGATTATTTTCACTTCAAAATTCATTACCAATTTAAAAATTAGTCCACTTTTCATTGTGTTGTCGCATTATTGCTATTTTGCTTTTGGCAATCACTTTCAATAACGTTCAATTATTTGGTCAAGCCGAATACGACCAACATAAAACGCAAACACAAAACCTGGACGATCAAAACCAGGCTAGTTTTAGAAGTTTTTGGAGAAGAGTTTGAATTTTTAGACACAAAAATCGTGCTGAAGGGATGACTCTAATAAAAACTAAATTGCCTAAGAGTTCAGAAAAGTTAACCAGTGAACGAAAATCAATCTCCTGCCCTATGCATCAAATGCATCTTCTCCTAAAAAGACACTAATTTTCATGACTCTTGGTACAACCACCAGACTTTGAAGTAATCGATGAGCTTTACTTTTATTCATCTATCTAGTGGAAAAAATCTAGCTCAACAATGATCAGAAGCGTAATTTAGAAAAGCTTTACTATTTATTAAGCCCCGTTAATATTTAGTTAATATTTATAAAAACTCCATAGAATAAAATGTATTCCTTACTTTCAAAACCAAAAATATCTTTATAAATGCCGAGGAAATGTCCAACCTTAACATTTCCTAGACCGAACCGGGAATACAACTCAGCCACCTGCAGCATGGTCTTGGCATGCTTATCTCGGTGGGTTAAAATAGTTTTATATTATCATGGAAATGTTATAAAAAATCATTAGGTTTTCAGAAATCGTTATGTCTTGAATGTCGGAATCCTGTCGTTTTTTGAGCTCAAACAATCAATTTGAAATTTCTCAATTATCTGGAATAATTTCTACGAATTTCGCTAATTTTCATTTAAATCCAAAAAGTATAAAATTGAAACTAAACAAACACTGTTAAAAATATTAGTGGGTTCAACCCTTGCGGTCAAGGCAGCGGAGGAGATGACTACGTCAGTTCAGCGGACGATGGAAGCCAACCAGCCCCCACCTTGAGGGAAGTTAAGGATGCCATTCAACAGCTAAAGACCAATAAAGCAGCTGGTAAGGATGGTATCGGAGCTGAGCTCATCAAGATGGGCCCGGAAAAGCTGGCCACTTGCCTGCACAAACTGATAGTCAGAATCTGGGAAAACGAACAGCTACCGGAGGAGTGGAAGGAAGGGGTTATATGCCCCATCTACAAGAAAGAAGACAAACTGGAGTGTGAGAACTTTCGAGCGATCACCATCCTTAATGCCGCCTACAAAGTGATATCCCAGATCATCTTCCGTCGTCTGTCACCATTAGTGAACGAGTTCGTGGGAAGTTATCAAGCCGGCTTCGTTGACGGCCGCTCGACAACGGACCAGATCTTTACTGTACGGCAAATCCTTCAAAAATGCCGTGAATACCAGGTCCCAACGCACCATCTGTTCGTTGATTTCAAGGCGGCATACGACAGTATAGACCGCGTAGAGCTATGGAAAATTATGGACGAGAACAGCTTCCCTGGAAAGCTTACCAGACTGATCAAAGCAACGGTGGATGGTGTGCAAAACTGTGTGAAGATCTCGGTGGACGACTCCAGTTCGTTCGAATCGCGCCGGGGACTAAGACAAGGTGATGGACTTTCGTGCCTGTTGTTCAACATTGCGCTAGAAGGTGTCATGCGGAGAGCCGGGTGTAACAGCCGGGGAACGATTTTCAACAGATCCAGTCAATTTATTTGCTTCGCGGATGACATGGACATTGTCGGCCGAACATTTGCAAAGGTGGCAGAACTGTACACCCGCCTGAAACGTGAAGCAACAAAAGTTGGACTGGTGGTGAATGCGTCAAAGACAAAGTACATGCTTGTGGGCGGAACCGAGCGCGACAGGGTCCGCCTGGGAAGCAGTGTTACGATAGACGGGGATACCTTCGAGGTGGTCGAGGAATTCGTCTACCTCGGATCCTTGCTAACGGCTGACAACAACGTTAGTCGTGAAATACGAAGGCGCATCATCTGTGGAAGTCGGGCCTACTACGGGCTCCAGAAGAAACTGCGGTCGCAAAAGATGGGCCACCGCACCAGATGTGTCATGTACAAGACCTTAATAAGACCGGTAGTCCTCTACGGACATGAATCATGGACAATGCTCGAGGAGGACTTGCAAGCACTCGGAGTATTCGAGAGACGGGTGCTTAGGACCATCTTTGGCGGTGTACAAGAAGACGGTGTGTGGCGGCGAAGAATGAACCATGAGCTCGCCCAGCTCTACGACGAACCCAGTATCCAGAAGGTAGCTAAAGCCGGAAGGGTACGATGGGCAGGGCATGTTGCAAGAATGCCGGACAGCAACCCTGCAAAGATGGTGTTCGCTTCCGATCCGGCAGGTACGAGACGATGTGGAGCGCAGCGAGCGAGATGGGCAGACCAGGTGCAGAACGACTTGGCGAGCGTGGGGCGTATTCGAGGATGGAGAGATGCGGCCTCGAACCGTGTATTGTGGCGTCAAATTGTTGATTCAGTGTTATCTGTATAGATGTAGACTAAATAAATGAATGAATGAAGTCCTCTGGATTGTGGCCGGAATGGATTCGAGTGGGCCAGGAACCCTAAAAACATCATTACCATAATTGCTTTGTAATATCATGTAGTTTGATGTGTCGCACGACCTATTTTGAATCAATGTAGAAAATGGCCATTCCGTGGATCCCCGGATTGTAACCAATGTGGCCGGATTGAATCCGAGTGGACCAAGAACCCTAAAAATATCATTCCCATCATAGCTTTGTACAATCATGAAGTTTGATGTGTCGCAAGACCAATTTTGAATCAATTTAGAAAATTGACATTTCGTAAGTCCTACGGATTGTGGGCCAGGAAGCCTAAAAATATCATTCCCATAATTGCTTTTTAATATCATGCAATTTGTCGCACGACCTATTTTGAATCGATTTAGAACATGGCCATTCCGTGGGTCCCCGGATTATAACCAATGTGACCGGATTTAATCCGAGTGGGCCAGGAACCCTAAAAATATCATTCCCATAATTGCTTTGTACAATCATGAAGTTCGAAATGTCGCACGACCTATTTTGAATAAATTTAGAAAATGACCATTCCGTGGGTCCCCGGATTATGACCGATGTGACCGGATGGAATCCGAGTTGGCCAGGAACCCTGAAAATATCATTTCCATAATTGCTTTGCAAAATTATGAAGTGTCACACGACCTATTTTGAATCAATTTAGAAAATGGCCGTATTATAGGTCCCCGGATTGTGACTGATGTGGCCAGATTGATTCCGAGAGGGGCCAGGAACTCTAAAAATATCATTCCCATCATTGCTTTGTAAAATCATGTAGTTTGAGGTGTCGCACGACCTATTTTGAATCGATTTAGAAAATGGCCATTCCATGGGTCCCTGGATTGTTACCGATGTGGCCGGATTGAATCCGAGTGGGCCAGGAACCCTAAAAATATTATTCTCATCCTTGATATGTTAAATCATGAAGTTTGAGGTGTCGCACGACCTGGTTTGACTTAAATTTGTAAATAGCCATCTATTCCGGGGACAACTGACCCCAACGGAATCTGTAATAATTCTGGAACCGTACTGTGGATAGCTTCGAAACTAGTATAATCGAAAATCGGGATCCATCTGGATGGAGTGCAACTTGTTTGGTTTGAATTAAAGTGACTAAGCAGAGAATTTTTTGACAAATTATCACTTTAGAATGCTTTAGAGAACTTTCACTTTTGTTTGTTTGTCTCTTTTATTTAAAAAAAACCTGATTAATCCACCTAGCGGTGTTGGTGCCTTTTTTGTGCAAAAATAAATACAAAAAATATGAGTAAGTGTTTTTTAGCGTGTTTTGCGCATAGAAAATAGTATTTTGGCCATAACTTCTTTGGTCATAGTCCAATCTGGCCAATTTTAAATAGCAAACAATGGGACAGGATTTCCCGTCGAATGGAACTTATTGTGAGTAATTCATCCAGATAGCGCTTGATATACACACTTAAAATAAATCGCAGATTTCTTTGAAATTTCAACGAAATCTCAACAGCAGAACTGTACGGTAAAAATTTAACAGATTTTTTGGTAGTTTTGACAGTTGAACAAAGGAAAATACCACAGAAGATCGGTGAAATAATTACCGAACAAATCTGCTGTTGAGATTTCGGTGAATTGAAGAAAAATTCACTGAAATCTGTGAAACGATTCATGTGGGAACACTGTACATATCAACTCAGTTCGACAAATATTAAGTTCTTAAGATATCGCAGAAATATGAACATCATAAGGCATTAGATGTTATTCCATTAACATTGTAATGTATCTATACCTACTTTCATTTTGTACACGCCTGTACTATACGCTATTTTTTCGACTTTCTGCAGCGATCTAATCAATCAAATTATTGCAAATTGAATTCAATGATTGATCGGGTGCTTTCTGAAGATTCTTTGAGACAACGTTTGCGCCATCGCATTGAACGGCCATACAAAAGTGAGGAAAAAATGCCGGTTGCTTGGCGTAGGAGATTGCAATGTCTTTTCGCAACGGTCGGCCGCTCACCATGGCTCATCAACTATTTAGAGCACTTGTATTCAACATTATAGCGGAATCACGATCATACCATTTCAACAGATGAATACAATCCGCTGCAGGGTAAGAAACGTATACACTTCTTTCGGGTATCTTCTTTCGTGAACTTCTACATTTGCTTCGAGAGCGGTTGGCGTCTCGAGGACTAGCTTGTCAAAGGCAACCTGCTTCTGCGGCAACTTACCGGCGCGGCGCTCCATTGACCAGAGGTCGGATCATGTTGCTCTGAAATTCAAATTAATCACCATCGCCATCGTGGTTAAATCGTAGAACGAGAGTGAATCGTTCGGTTGGCGATACCTACTCGGAGGCAAGATAAAGGAAATTGTAAAACTTCAAAATGACCGTGACGCGCGCCATTTTAATCGCTACAGCTCCGGAACGCCACTAACTGACAAGGCTTTGACGGAATCGTGGTGCGATTGATAGGGATACTACCAGTAAAAACCAATGCAACTTCATCGCTGGACTATAACCCTGAAACGATGTGCTGTGGCGTGCATGAGAAGAAAAAGCGTTAAAACTGGATGCACAATTCCGAGTCCAGTATATCAATGTGCCTCAAAAAGGAAAACATTAAAATTGAAAACGATTATTCCGTTGGCACACAAATTGGTTTTAATACTGTAGACAAGAAAATAGATGTGTTCAGCTAGCGCCAGGTGCCGGTTTTGTGCATTATAATAGTAGTTTGTACAACAAGTTGCAAAAAGATGATTTTTTCAGCACTAATTGTACGAGTTGGATACTACGAGTGCTGAAAAAATCAAGTTTTGCAACGACGCAATGACGAAAAATGGGCTTTAATTTCATAAATCTGTACCTACTAAAATTGTACAGTCTAATTTACTCCACATGATCATTTTTGCAAATAAATTATGTTGTTGCAGGACAGACCACATCGTGCTGTGCGGTTTTTTTTTCTCTCTTTACGGATGGAAGTTTTGAATAGGACTACCCGAAGCTATTTTAATTCCAACAGTGCTTCTCAGCATAGCGCTTTGTCCCTACTAATCCCGTTACGATCTTTGTTTGGACCCGTGCCTTCGTTTTACGTTGGACCCGTTTGCGGAAGTAAAATTCCCACAAGCGGTAGTAATCCTGCAGGGACACCGTTCTGGAAAAAACTGGAAAAAACCTCTTAGAAGGTCACGTCTCCATGCTCAGCAATGAGCATTAATAAAAACAAAAGGAAGGTTAGTAGCTGAATTCTCCACTTCCTTCTAAGCTTCTTCCTTTTAAGACTAAGATTCACATTGGTATGTGATATGATCTATGAAACTATGGACAACAAATTTACAGACACTACTACAACATGGATAGAATTATTAAGATACAGTTTTAATTAGTATAGAATCGAACATTAGCTCATTTATTGTTCTAGTATTGCTAGAACTTATCATAGATATCATAGTTTTATTACAGCTTACACTACGTAAGAAATATAAAGCGGAGAGGAAGAAACATTAAACAAATGAAATAATATATGAAACATGTAGAGTATTGGGTTCATTACCAATAACATGTTCCCATATCAATCATACATATTTGTAAAATGAGCGATGTAGTCGCAATATGTGTCGTTTTATTATTGAAACGAAAAAAAAGAAAGATAATGGTTTCCATTTAGCCTTGCGAGCAAATGCGTGGGATAACCATTCCGTAGATTGCAAGTTCGATTGTCGATCCCGGTCTAGCATGTTTTCGGGTGGAAAACATTCTCGAAACCCTGGAATAAATGTATCTTGTGTGGCAAGCACAATAAGTTGAAAAACATGCCAAGCTGTAGTTGAAATGTAGAGCCATTTAGAGGAAAACAAAACAGTTTGAGCTCCAACTCATTGTTTTTTATGGTGATTGATATGGGTACATGAGATTAATTCAAGGAGCAGTAAACCTATAAACGGTGAGAAAAATGAAACCGGAGAGAGATCGAGTAGAAATATTTTTATAAATATGTTACAGTATTTTGTATGTTCTATAATTATTAGCGGTTAAGATAAATGTGTAATTGTTTGGCATTGTTGAGTAAAAATTTGACAAAACTCATGCAGCGACATATAGCGATTTAGTATTTCTATTGTGTGTATTTGTTGAAAAATATTGACAGCAAATACAAAAACTGATACCTTGAAACATCGAATTATATCAAAATGTATCAATATCTACAACTATCTCAATTCCCAATGACGTGTGTGTTACAGATCTTGCTAATTGTTCCATAAGCACTTCACTGTTCAAAGCCACAGAGAAGATTTCTTTTGATTGATTGACTGTACCTACGAATCGACTAATTGAAAGGCTATGGAATTTATTGACGTGTTGTAAGATGAATACAGCAGAAAAGACTTTAGTTGTGGTAGAAGTAAAATCAGGTAAACAGAAAGAACACCTCTTTCGATACGAAAATAATTTCAAGATTTTTGGTGGAATGTAATTACTTGTCATAGTCTGCACTACTCCACCCAACTCCACCACCCCACTGCACCCCCGACAGACACGCACCCCAACCTAACAGCAGGGCCGCTTCCAGCGTCTCGCACTCGACTCGACTTCGTACTTGAAGTCGAATCAAGCACGAGACACTGAAGACGGCCCCACTGCCGAGGCCGAAACACGCATCCGCCAAACGCACAATAAAGTAGCGGAACCAAATGGAACAGCACAAGCTCCTCCTATGACCTCTTTCGATCCCACCACCCTCTACCTACCCTACCCACTACCCTCTAGAGCCTACAAAGGAAAAACAACATGAAACACGCTCACCAAATTAATCTTTCGCCTTGCAGTTCGAAGCCTGCAGGAACAGCACTTTAAATATGCTAGTTCACCATTTGTATTTAAAAACTACACACGCGCTTCAAGTTTCATACATTTCGCGATCGTAATTAATATCCACGAAATCCACTAAACACAATAGAAAAAAATCACCATCAATAGAACACAGAATCGGCTGGGTGGCGTAGCCCGATTCACCACCCGCCGAATCTTGCAAAATGCCGAAAACGAGACAAACCGACGCGAAAACAAAATTACGTGCATCCACAACCATGGCACACTCGGATCTCACAATTTCCAGTCCAAGTAATTAAGATGAAAAAGAAATCTCGCTCTGGTACTTCCCAAAGAGGTATTTCTCAAGTTTTTTCTTTAGTTCACTTTAACAAAAGTGAACTAAATAATATGAAAAGTTTGAAAGAGGCCTGTATTATGTCCGTGTTACATGGGAAAATTTCCGTAGGCCTGGGGGAAATTTCCAAACCCTCACTCAGTACCAAAAGTGGGGTCACGGAACTAAACATTGCCACATGGATGCTAAATGCATGATTTGTGGTGGAACCTCTCACGCCAAGGATTCCTGTCCTGTGAGAGAAGATTCCAATAAATTTCAATGTGCCAATTGTGAGGGCAATCATAAATCCATTTTTTGGAATGCCCTTAACGCAAAAAAGTATTGAATTCCCGTGCAAAATTAATGACGGGAAATTCCAATAGGATTCCAGATTCGCCGGGTAAAAGTATTTCAAACGCTCAAAATCCGCAATAATTTGCCGGTCGAGCAATTCATTACCACCACAATCAACGATCAAATTTTGCTCCTACCTCTCACCGAGTAACGAGTAGTTCGTCGAATTCAAATTTTTCAAACACGCCCACCTATCCATGCAACGCTGCAGGCAGGCAAAATTTCATTTCTGAAAATTTACCGACGATGAATGATTTTCATACCAGTTCTTCAACGGAAAATAACATTCGTTCTGACTACTCAGATAGCATGTCTGCCTCCGACTTTGATTTACTAAATGAACAATTGCATCACATGCAATGTTCAAAGCAAATACCAAAACTGAAGCTGTTCAGGTTGGTATCAAATTTACTCAAAGAATTGTTATTGGACTTCGCTTTAATGGATCCAAATATTTTTTTGAAAATTTTAAATAAGAATGCCCGCTCTTTAAAGGGTAAGGAAAATGAATTATTCTAAAAACATACTAAAAACCTGGTCTTTTCATCAAAAGAGATCCTAATAATTTTATTTACCAAAATGTTCGTCTTGACAGCGCCTGTGGTGGGGTTGCCATTGTCATGAATAGACGTATCAAACATTAATTATATTCTTCGTTTGAAACCAAAGTTTTCGAAACCCTGGGAGTTTCTGTTGAAACAAATTTTGGACAATTCTCTTTTATTGCTTAATTTGTTGAGAGCTGATCTTCAAATTCTAACTCGCAACAAATCCAAAGTTTTCATAATTAGTGACTTCAATGCCAAACACCGTTCATGGAATAATGCTCAAAGCAATTCCAATGGTAACATTTTATTTGAAGATTGTTCTGCGGAATATTATACTATTCAATATCCCAATGGACCAACTTGATTTTCTTCCAGTCGAAATCCTTCTACAATTGATTTAGTTTTAACGGATTCAAGTCAGCTGTGTGGCCAATAGGTAACTCTGGTTCTTTCCAAAGAGGTATTTCTCAAGTTTTTTCTTTAGTTCACTTTAACAAAAGTGAACTAAATAATATGAAAAGTTTGAAAGAGGCCTGTATTATGTCCGTGTTACATGGGAAAATTTCCGTAGGCCTGGGGAAATTTCCAACCCTCACTCAGTGCCAAAAGTGGGGTCACGGAACTAAACATTGCCACATGGATGCTAAATGCATGATTTGTGGTGGAACCTCTCACGCCAAGGATTCCTGTCCTGTGAGAGAAGATTCCAATAAATTTCAATGTGCCAATTGTGGGGGCAATCATAAATCTATTTTTTGAAATGCCCTTCACGCAATTCCAATAGGATTCCAGATTCACCGGGTAAAAATATTTCAAACGCTCAAAATCCGCAATCATTTGCCGGTCGAGCAATTCATTACCACCGCAATCAACGTTCAAATTTTGCTCCTACCTCTCACAGAGTAACGAGCAGTTCGTCGAATTCTAATTTTTCAAACACGCCCACCTATCCATGCAACGCTGCAGGCAGGCAAAATTTCATTTCTGAAAATTTACCGACGATGAATGATTTTCATACCAGTTCTTCAACGGAAAATAACATTCGTTCTGACTACTCAGATAGCATGTCTGCCTCCGACTTTGATTTACTAAATGAACAATTGCATCACATGCAATGTTCAAAGCAAATACCAAAACTGAAGCTGTTCAGGTTGGTATCAAATTTACTCAAAAAATTGTTATTGGACTTCGTTTTAATGGATCCAAATATTTTTTTGAAAATTTTAAATTGGAATGCCCGCTCTTTAAAGGGTAAGGAAGATGAATTATTCTAAAAACATACTAAAACCTGGTCTTTTCATCAAAAGAGATCCTAATAATCTTATTTACCAAAATGATCGTCTTGACAGCGCCTGTGGTGGGGTTGCCATTGTCATTAATAGACGTATCAAACATTAATTATATTCTTCGTTTGAAACCAAAGTTTTCGAAACCCTGGGAGTTTCTGTTGAAACAAGTTTTGGACAATTATCTTTTATTGCTTAATTTGTTGAGAGCTGATCTTCAAATTCTAACTCGCAACAAATCCAAAGTTTTCATAATTAGTGACTTCAATGCCAAACACCGTTCATGGAATAATGCTCAAAGCAATTCCAATGGTAACATTTTATTTGAAGATTGTTCTGCGGAATATTATACTATTCAATATCCCAATGGACCAACTTGATTTTCTTCCAGTCGAAATCCTTCTACAATTGATTTAGTTTTAACGGATTCAAGTCAGCTGTGTGGCCAATTGGTAACTCACGCTGACTTTGACTCTGATCATCTTCCTGTGACGTTTGAAATCTCACAGGAAGCCATTAACAATCCAATCGGCTCTACTTTCAATTATCATAGAGCTGAATTTTGATGTTGATATTCCTCTCGATACCAAAAGTGATATTGATAATGCTCTCGTATCTTTGACAAATTTAATTGTCGAAACTGGCATTGCAATTCCTAAATGTGAAATTAAATTCAACTCCATTATTATTGACGACGATCTTCAGCTACTGATCCGTTTTAAAAATGTGAGGCGAAGGCAATACCAAAGAACTCGCGATCCCGCGTTGAAAGTTATTTGGCGAGATTTGCAAAATGAAATTAAAAAACGTTTCGCTATTCTGAGAAATACCAACTTTGAGAATAATGTCTCGAAGTTGGATCGCAGTTCGAAACCCTTTTGGAAATTAACGAAAATTTAAAAAAAAAACCTCAAAAGCCAATTCCAGAGCTTAAAGAGGGAAATGAAATTTTATTAACAAATGGCGAAAAGGCTCAAAAACTTGCTCAGCAGTTCGAGAGTGCCCATAATTTTAGTCTAGGCCTCACTATTCCAATTGAGGATCAGGTTACACGGAGCTTCGAAGACATTCTCAATCAAGAGAATGTTTTTGACCCTTCGTTGGGAACAAATTTGGATAAAGTGAGATCTATTACTAGGAAATTTGAAAATATGAAAGCACCAGGTGATGATGGTATTTTCTACATACTTATCAAAAAAAACTTTCTGAGAGCTCTTTATCCTTTTCGGTTAATTTATTTAACAAATGTTTTCAATTGGCATACTTTGAAGCCAGACAAAAATCCAGCTGAGGCTTCTAGTTACCGCCCAACCAGTTTGCTTTCTTCAATAAGCAAACTTTTTGAAAAGATTATTTTAAATAGAAAGATGGTTCATATTAATGACAACTCTATTTTTGCTGATGAGCAATTTGGTTTTCGCCATGGGCTTAGGACAAAAACGGCCGCGCAATGGAAAGTTTACGAGTTTAAAATGCAACAATGCGATAATCAGAAGTTAAACTGAAGCAACACAAATCTAGCCGGATGTAATTATAGATGATACCTGCATTTGGTGAGGATGTTTCTTAATGTTATGTACTAATAACTATGACTTAAAATATTACTGATTTTACTGTAAATGTAAATGCCATATGATGGGGTTGGGGGGGTGCATCAGGGCATCAATGAAGTTACAACTGGACAATGCAGTGGTAACCAATCGGAGTCAAGGAAGGAAAGTATTAGTCGTTCGCGTCTATTACTTTTATCTCCAACAGGTGTTAACTAGTTGACGCGCCCTTCTTCAAACAAACCATCCCGTGGAAAGCTTGACAAGTATTGCAAATTTCATTATTCTTTTTGCGGGATTATTCTGCTGGAAGGAGATTCTCATTTTCCCGTGGGTTTCGTGTAAGTGTCTCTGCTTACAGGTCCACCACCCCCACTTTTGGCCCTTCATACAGCAATATGTTGAATTTAAAATCATATTGAAATTTGACCTTACTGTCAAGTGGAACCACATGCAGGGCAAGACTCTGGCCAGGATGGTGGCTAACTATACATACATACATACAATTGCTCGCTTAATTTCCTCAAATGCGAATTTCTGTTTTCCACTCCATACACATTTATTCCCACTTCTCAACAGAATGCGAAGTGGTTCAGATTTGGTAGCTAAGTGAGGTATAAATCTTCCCACGTACGTTACCAACCCAAGAAAACTTCTCAGTTCCGCCGCATTTGCTGGCTCACGGAATTGCTGGATTGCTAATACGCGACTCTTTATCGGTTTAATTCCCTCAGGTGACAACTCATGACCAAGGAAATTGAGCTTGCTAGCATTGAACAAAAAATTTTCCAGATTCAAGAGAACTCCATACTCTCTCAAGCGATTCATCAATGCTTCTAGACGTTTATCGTGTTCTTCTTGCGTCGAGCCAAAAATCAAAATATCATCTAGGTAGACAACTACACCTTCCAAGCCGGCGACAATTGTGTCCATTACTTTTTGAAAAAGTTCCGGAGCACAACAAATTCCGAACATAACCCGTTTGTATCTGAGAAAGTTTAAGGAATTCAAAAGTAATTTATTTATTAATCTCACTTTGTTTCAAATTGATCTACAGTTACCTGAACAGACCATACTTGGTAATGAAGGTAGTAATTTATCTCCACTTTTCTGAAAGTTCATGTTGATGGTACGCTTCCTTAATGTCCAACTTGGTGAACTTCTTGGCATTGCCTAAACCTCCTAAAATTTCATCAATTAACGGCAACGGATGTGACTCGCGGAGAATAGCCTGCTTAGCACGTCTCATATCTACACAGATTCGCACTTCCCCAGAACTTTTCAATATTGGTACCATCGGAGAAACCCACGCCGACGGACGATGTACCTTCTCGATTATGCTCAGGTCCAATAACGATTTCAGCTTGTCATAAATGTTTCCTTTTAGTGCAATCGGTGCACGCCTGTATCCTTGCTACACCGGTTGAATCGAGTCGTTGATAGGAATTTCAACGACGATACCTTTGATTTTTGGGAACCCGATTGGTCCGGAACACGAAACTGACGAAATGTCGAATCCAACCTTCAGCACTTCTAGTTGTTTCGCTGTCTTGTCTCCTAGTAGATTTCGCTGTCCTTGATTAGCAATGTAGAACTTAGCATCTACCCGCTTTTGACCTACCTCAATGATCGCTGTAAACATTCCCGAAATTTGCATCGGCATGCTGGTGGCATAAGTGACTAATTTTCGGTCCACAGTCTGACTGTATTCTAACACCTTAATGCCCGCGTTATTGATCTTCTTCCATGTTTCCTCCGTGATGATATTTGTATCCGTCCCGGAATCAATAATCATGGGAACTTTAACTCCCCCTACCACAAACTCAAAAATATTTTTACCCATTGCATAAAAAATTTCTTCCGGTGATTGTTCTGCTTCTCCAATCATTCGAACTCTCTTCGGCTTGAAGTCCACCAAGCTGTTGCTCGAACGTGACGTGAGTAAAATTATCAACTAACTAGCTTATCATCCCTACCGATACAGAAGCAACAGGAGTCCGGTCAATCTCCTTTACCTGCTGCTGCACATCTGCTAATGTAGATCCGAGTATGACAATTTCCTCCAACGACATATCCTTTGCCAAGATTTGACGGCGTAGATCAGAGGATTTGCAACCCTCAACAATTTGCTCGATGATCCTATCATCGCCTTCACGAATATCGTATCGATCAAATTCGCACCGTTTCGCTTGAATGCGTTAACGTAGGATAAAATCAGCGAATCTTTCATCCGACTTTTGTATAATTTGTCGAAACAGGTGGCGTTCATAGTTTCGCCAGTGCTTGAAAGATCGTGTTAAAGTGCGCGTCGGTTCGGTTCAAATTACGCGTTTCTCGGTATGCAAAAGTTTCTAAGCTTACATTGTGTGAGATTTTCTCTTAATTGCGGGACAATCTACGTAATAAATGAAAGTTGATACAGTTCTTGAGTGTGCGTTGGTTCGGTCGTATAAGCGCGATCCTCATTATGCAGAAGCCACCGAGCCTGCATTGTATTAGTTTCTCTTTGTCGCGATACCATGAAGTAAAAGAGTTTTTAAAATAGTGTTCACTTGAAAAGTAGAACGGTCTCGAGGCCACAGGTTTTTGTTCTGCTTTGTGCGGTAAGTTATTCAAATAATTAAGTGCGCGATCGGACGTGTTTGAACGGTCTCGAGATCACGGAATTTTTGTTCTACTTAGTGCAGTCAGTAATTGAACTAATTAGTGCGCGATAGTCAAACTACACGTTATACACAGCATGCCGTTTACCAAGACGAACCCTGCTACATGCCATACCCCATATTTTCCAACATCCCAGTGATATCTCGTGGAAGTGCAGATGACTCGTCGGCTTTCATCAAAGTGAGTATCACGTCAACATTTTCCTACCCATTCCTTAATTGACCTGCATTCGGACACGGCCGGCGCTGGCATTGCTTTATATTGGGTCACCAGTTTTTACACATTGAGGATGATATTAGTCCCAAACATCATCTGTTGGTTCTCTGTGGAATTACAGCTGGCCTGACAATAAGGAAGTAGCAACCGTGGGCGGTCAATCATGCTCATGAGCAATTTGGGTTTCGCCATGGGCATTCAACCACCCATCAGTTATTAAGAGTTACGAATTTAATTCGACTCAACAAATCTGAAGGATATTCGACTGGAGATGCTCTTCTTGATATAGAGAAAGCATTTGACAGTGTTTGGCATGAAGGTTTGATTGTAAAACTGACGAATTTTAATTTTCCTCTGTACATTATTTATCTGATCCAAAATTATTTATCAGATCGCTCACTGCAGGTAAACTATCAAAATTCGAAATCTGATAGATTACCTGTAAGAGCTGGTGTTCCCCAAAGCAGCATACTGGGGTCCATATTGTATAACATTTTCACTTCTGACTTACCTGATTTACCACCAGGGTGTCAAACATCTTTGTTTGCAGATGACACGGGCCTCTAAGCCAAATGGCGAAGCCTTCGTGTCATTTGTGGTAGATTGCAAAAAAGTTTGGATATTTTCTCCATTTACTTGCACAAATGGAAAATTTCCCCGAATGCTTCCAAAACTCAACTTATAATTTTCCCACATAAGCCGAGAGCTTCTTATTTGAAACCTTCTAGCAGACATATTTTCACTACGAATAAGGTTCCATTCCTATTAATGGGTCTAGCGGAACTAAATTTTTAGGACTTCTGCTAGATCAAAAATTGACTTTTAAAAGTCACATTGAACAAATGTAACAGATATATTAAATGTCTATATCCACTTATAAACACAACATCAAAACTTTGTCTTGGAAACAAACTTTTGATTTACAAACCGGCCTGTATTTTGATGTGCCAAGCACCATTTCAGGGTTAAATGTTTTCGTGGGTGGCGGTGGAGGAGGAGCTATACTTGAAACCAGATCTGAAAGCCATCGAACCGAAACCGTGCCCAAAAAGAACCGGAGCCGATTCACCGACAAAAAGAATGGGTAGAAGAAAAAAAAACTGGCGTTGCAACAAGATGCTACATTAATTTAACATGAACTGTGCTAAATTAATTAAGGTAGAATTTCCTCACGATCAGCAGCTCCGGGTGGTGGCGATGGTAGCGATGCAGCGAGCAGCACCGAATGACCATTGACCATTTGACTTGACAAAGGAAGCCGAAGCAAAAACTGAACCGGCTACAATCGCGTCAAGTGATTGGGCAATTTTTCAATGAACGTGGAATTGGTGGGTTGAGGATTTCAGTAAAATCGTGTCCGCGATGACGCGGGGCTGTAGATGGAAAATCAGCATGCGGTTAGCCAACCGAAGAATAGAAACACGATGTGAACTGATTGCTAACAGGTGAATTATTTTACATTTCTGGTGCCCTACGGTATAAGTACCGAAAAAATGTATTGAGCATTATACGTCAATCGACTTGTAGTTTGAAGTTGTTTGTATGTATTGTACGAAGCAATAATTGATTTAATCGAAACCTGAGAATCGAAACAGCTTTCATCGATAGGGAATCCGCTATGAAAAACCAGTGATTACAATGTAGACGTTTTACGAAAAACAAGTGAAAATGATAATATTTTTTAATATTATTGACTCTCTTGGTAGAGTTAACATGTAAAAAGTGATTGATCCCAAGGGTCAATGGATAACAACGCTTTAGAAACCACAGTTAGTTTTTACCTTTAGTAAAGAAACGTTGCACCTTTTAAAGCTGCAATTTCGGACACTTGACACTTGTCTCAATGGTAATAATTGTAATAATTAAAAAAACGCATTGGGGACCGTCGCCATAATCCTCCCTTACCCCAAAACTGTCCACGTGGTATATGGATAGCCCCCGAAAGATGGGTTTTCAAAATTAAACATTGACTGGCTTCAGTGGCGCAAGCAATTTTTAGTAGTAGTGAAGGTAGGAATTACGATAGTCTCTTATCTGTAATTTTTATAATTTGTCTGTTAGTCAACGTATTAAAACTGATAAGAAAATTATTTTGAGCTTTTTAGTGGAGTGTCTTCACTTGTCATAAGACGAGTTTATACAGTCCCATTGAATTCCACCACTCGAGTCAAGTACAAGACACTGAAGACGGCCTTACATTTGAGGTCGAAATACGTATCTGTCAAGATACAATTAAGTGGTGGAATTCAATGGGACTGTATAAACTCGTCTTATGACAAGTATTAAAACTGTTTAATTCACCTCAAAATAGATATTTTACAATATTTTGTTTTGTGGATTCACTCATATTTTTTCTACTGATACCATTGTTTGGCTTTGTAGCTAAAACATATTACATCCTATTCCAATTTAGGAAAAGGGAATAAAAAAACTTACTCCAAATCTAGTATTAAGATTTTTCGTAAACGATGTTTGTGTTCTGAGCTGATGTTCATTGAACTTTATAACATCATTGAATAGTGAAACCAAACAGAATCCTATTCTATCATTAAGTGCAACGTAACGGAGATTAGTGATTGAGCTATGGAAAAATCATGTTCAATTCTTAACCCTGTATCCCGCCTCCCACTTCCCCGCTTAACTCCGAAGCTTAACCCAAACACGCTTAAAAACAACCACAACCTCCGTACCGTAAAAATATAATGATGATAAAATTATAAATTAAATCGCATATTTAATTAGTGGCATAAAAATTGAAACAATCAAAATTTTCCCACGACTCGATTGGTGTGTGCGTGTCAGTGCAGCCCGACCGCCCGCAAGTTCGCGGAGAGCCATTGCGGGTGGGCAGCACCGAACTGGCAACTTGTAACCGGAGGAGGGAAGGCGGGTCAGATCTAAGCCGCTTAAGGCTTCCAATCCCCTCGGTTCAGTTGCTGTACGTACGCTGTATCTCCGTTCAGTGACTAATGATTGCTATACGGATTGTAGATCCAGCTCTCCAAGTGTGCAGCTACCGTTAAGTCAAGTGGATCGACGACGACAGATAGCCAAGCGCCTGCTGACTGCTGCTGCTGACGATGGTTGGGTCAGTCGTTCAACCTCCTCTGCAATGATCTCGTGGGGTGAGTGTTGGGATACCCGTAGAAAAGCAATAATATAATCCCACTAGCTTCATGACTTTGCTACATATAGGAAGATAATCAGTGTGTTATTCAGTCAACAAACTAAAAGTTACTATGGAATAATTCAGAGAAAAAAAGCTTCTCTTTGATATTTCAATTTAATGATTTGTCACCCTATAACGCAAGATTTTTTTTGAACTTTTATATAAAAAATCACCTTTGTAAAGTTTGGTTCTAAGCACAAACGAGTTCACTAGAAAATACCACATTACGTCCAACCAAGTCATATGGGTGGAACACGGCCCAATTATAAACGAAAGGGTGGGAATGATGGGTGCTGCTGAAATTGTCCGCGCAGCGACCACCGACACCTTTATATAATTTGGCATCAAAGAATATTGATCACCGTATTAGTTTCGCCTTCCTTTTTATTATTTATTGTGCAAGGCTAAGTGGGTGCTTAACTAACGTAAGGTTTGTAAGCACACACAAAACTGAAAGAGCTAGAATTAATAACACCTTTCTACATAATTGATTCCAAACCAGGAAATTCTACTGGGATTATTTTGAGAAAACCCTTTCACCAGGAATTTGGGAAACTCCACATCTAGCAAGAATTCTGTAAGTATTTATTTATTTATTTTCAGACTAAGGCTTGTCAGTGCATAAAAGTCTTCTCCATTCAGCTCGGTCCAGGCTGCACGTTGCCAATCCACCTTGCTCGCTGTGCACATCGCCTTCTTGTTCCTGTCGGATCGTTGTCGAGAACCAGTTTCACCGGATTACTGTCCGACACTCTGGCTACGTGCCCGGCCCAGCGTAGTCTTCCGATTTGCGGTGTGAACGATGGATGGTTCTCCCAACAACTGATACAACTCGTGATTCATTTGCCTCCTCCACGTACCGTCCGCCATCTGTATCTCACCATAGATGGTACGCAGCACTTTCCTTTCGAATACTCCAAGTGCACGTTGGTCCTCCACGAGCATCGTCCAGCCTGTTACCGTTTAGGTTCTTTACCCAATGGAAGAGGCTCTAGCTGGTAGAGAATTGAGCACAGCAGGCGAGTGCTCCATACAGTGAAACAGCAGAGTGGCACCATACTGCTGTTCATGTCAAATCAATTCTGTTAACCTATAATATTAGCTGCTAATAGGAATCATGTTCAAATTAATCATTTGTAAACTAAATAGTATAATAAAGCTATGTCCATTTAGAATCCAGAATAATAAAATCTCGGTAACGGATTGACGTACAAATAAGGTTGATACATCAAAACAAGGGTAATTCACTGTACTTTAAGGAAAAAATATTGATACAAATCATTTCTTCTCGTTTCTAGTGAAAATTCTTACCTTCTTCTTTATTCCTCTCATCAAAAGTAGCACACCTCCGGAGTCAACTTCCTTGGCACATTTGTTCCACATTTTGGTCATCTGAGTCGCGTCCCGAGCTGTTCTTCCACTTTTCTTAAGCTTCCACTTCATTACTGCCCAAAATGTCTCGATGGGCCGGAGCTGTGGGCAGTTGCCGTGCTCTTTCCTACGCAATGCGGTCGGGTCTGAGCTTGACGACCGACTGGCAAATAGCTTACACAACCCCACTTGATCAGTACAGTTGCTGATGAAGAATGTGCACAGCCGCCAGACATTCTAAATACTCACGCTCCTCTAATGTGGACGTGTACTATACACATGTGGAAGTATTGGCTTGAGAAATGGATTGCGAGTGATTTGACTATGCGTCTAATTTGGGAATCTCGAGCTTGTTCAGTAGCCGCTAGGTTGCGAAGGCCGACGGAGGTCCTTCGTAGCTTAGTTGGTTAAAGCACCAGTCTAGCGTACTATAGGGTCATGGGTTCGAGTCCCATCGAAGGGAAAGTTGTTACCTCCAATACAATTTTTTTTTTCAATTTCGTTTATTTGTAAGACTCAATCGCTTAAAAACTTCACGGAGCCGACTAGCTATTTTTATAATTATTTACAATCACCTTTTCACTTCTTAAATATTTAATATTTTCTCCAATTTCATTAATTTCATAACCATTTTCTGTGGTCTGATCCACATTCGAGAAACACTGTTCAGAACAAACTTTCTTCTTCTCATTTTGCCTTCTGGTTGACAGCCTCCGTTTTGTTGTTCTTGTAATATCGTCGAATGTGTTTGAACTAGATGTTGAATAGTTATCATCGATTGATGCATTGCTTTTGTTGTCTGTCGTATCAGCCTCAGCACCGGGTCCAGAACGATTCTCTGCTGCTAAATGCTAATCGAAATTGATCCGTAGAAAGTAGTGTTTGTTCGCTGGTCAGTAAGGGGAATTCGGTATCGGTGTTTGTTCTTGATGTAGTTGTATCTGTTGTGATTTTGGAGTTGGATTGCGTAGATATTGCTTCCGAGCATTTCTGCTTAGGGTGCGCCGCTTTGGTACACACTTTGCAAGTGGGTTTTTGCCCACTGTAAGTGCATAAAGATTGAAACCCGCTAATTGTAACGTAGGATGGAATGGCTTGTTTTAGTCGAATATGCAGAATTCGGACACCATTGTAAACTCCGGGAAAATAGAACTTCCACCGCTCTTTCGTGATTGATGTTACCGTTCCAAACTGTTGCATGAAGCTATGGACGGTGTTGTTGTCCACGGACGGAGGAAGGTCGTGCACCCTAACAGTAGTTAACTCACTATCCAAATATACATGGATTGCAATATTAGTTCAACACAAGAAATAGTGCTTGAGGTTGTGTTCCGTCTCGTAGCGGCAAGCAATTTCAAAGCTAGTCATTTGTATGAACACAAACTTTCGAATATTATGGAGCTGAATTTGTTTCACGTCGGCTAAATTCAATTTTATTTCATTTAGCATGAACTCGTGCACTTTCTTTACATCAGGACGCACAGGTAGTGCGCTAAAATCAATTACTACGGTATTTGATCGATTAGGATTCATTTCACTTCTGTTACCGATATACTCAAACAATCGAAGGAGCTATAAGAAAAATCGTCCGAAGTATAGAAGTTTTGGCTGTCAACTGATCCAATACATTTTCCAAATCAATATCTTCCACATAACGTACATATTCACATATGAGTTTTCATAACATTGTAAATTAACGTCCAAGTCGGGTGGTTTAATTCCCGGAAATAGGCAATTAACTTTGATTGAACAAAATTTTTGTATAGACACCCACCCGACATACATTAAGCTACACTATAACCTTGGTCAAATAAGGGAAGAAAACGGGAAATTTTGGATTGATATGGAGATTGGAAGGGAAAGTTGGGATACGAGAAATAAGAGAGGTCTGCTACTAATTCGGAACCATTTTGAAGATCTTTTTCCAATCGAACCGCCAACCGATTCAGATCAGTGCAAGTTAAAAAAGTTCAAGTTAAAGGCCATTGTGTTTGGAAAATATCATACCTAAGGGTATGAACAAAATTTTTGTATAGACACCCACCCGACATACATTAAGCTACACTATAACCTTGGTCAAATAAGGGAAGAAAACGGGAAATTTTGGATTGATATGGAGATTGGAAGGGAAAGTTGGGATACGAGAAATAAGAGAGGTCTGCTACTAATTCGGAACCATTTTGAAGATCTTTTTCCAATCGAACCGCCAACCGATTCAGATCAGTGCAAGTTAAAAAAGTTCAAGTTAAAGGCCATTGTGTTTGGAAAATATCAACCGACAGCAGAATCAGGACCTATTGGGATCTTTGCCTAGATTTTCTGCATTTTCTATCATTTTATGAGAAATTGCCGTCAACCGAATCGAGCATACGCTGTTCCCCTCGGTCCAAGTCAAGTCAAGAGGAGATTCGGGCCACTATAAAGCCCATCGCTGGGAGAATTCAGAGTGCCCCCTCATCCCACGCACGAACACCTGTTCCCCTCGAGTCCGATAGGATTGCCACCTACTCTCTCGCACAAAGCAATTCCTGGAGGAAATTCCGGAGGAATTATTGGAAGAACATCCGAAGGATTTCCTGGAGGAACTTCCGAAGGAATTCCGGAGAAACTTTGGAGGGATTTCCTGGAGGAATTTTCAAAGGATTTCCAGGAAGAACTTCCGAAGGAATTCTTCAAGGAAATTCCGAAGGAATTCCTGATGGATCTTTCGAAGGCATTCCTGAAGGAACTTCCAAAGGAACTCCTGGATGAACTTCCACCGTAATTCCTGGATAAACTCCCGAAGGAAAAAAACTTCTGTAGGAACTTCCGAAGGAGTTGCAGGAAGAACTTCCGAAGGAATTCCCGAAGGAGATTCCGAAGAAACTCTTGGAGGAACTTCCGAAAGATTTCCTGTAGAATCTTCCGAATAATTTCTTGGAGAACCCTCCGAAAAAAATCCTGGAGGTACTTCCGAAAGATTTCCTGTAGGATTTTTCGAAGGATTTCCTGTAGGAACTTTCGAAGAAATTCCTGGGGGATCTTCTAAATGAATTCCTGGAGGAACTTCCAAATGAATTCCTGGAGGAACTTCCGAAGGAACTCCTGCAGGATATTTCGAAGGAATTCTTGGAGGAAATTCCAAAGGATTTCCTGCTTTAACTTCCAAAGGAAGTCCTGGAAGAACTTGCGGAGAAAATCCTGGAGAAACATCCGAAAAAAAGTCTAGAGGAGTTCTCGAGAGCATTCCTGGAGGAACTTCCAAAGAAAATTCTGGGGGTATTTACGAAGGAATTCCTGGAGGAACATCCAAAGGAATTCCTGGATGAACTTCCGAAGAAAATCCTGGATGAACTTGCGGAGGAATTCCTGGAGGAACTTCCGAAGGAAATCCTGCATTAACATCCAAAGGAAATCCAGGAGGAACTTGCGAAAGAAATCCTTGAAGAACTTCCGAATGAATTCCTGGAGAAACTTGCTGAGGAATTATAGAAGGAGCTTCCAAAGGATTTCCTAGATAATCTTCAAGAGGAACTCCAGGAGAAACTTCTGTAGGAACTTCCGAAGGAATCCCCGAAGAAGTTCCTGTAGGAGATTCCGAAAAAACTCTTGGAGGAACTTCCGAATGGAGAATCTTCCGAAGAATTTCTTGGAGGACCCTCCGTAAAAAATCCTGGAGGTACTTCCGATAGATTTCCTGGGGAATTTTTCGAAGGATTTCCTGTAGGAACTTTCGAAGAAATTCCTGGAGGATCTTCTAAACGAATTCCTGGAGGAACTTCAAAATGAATTCCTGGAGGAACTTCCGAAGGAACTCCTGGAGGATATTTCGAAGGAATTCCTGGGGGAACTTGCGGAGTAACTTCCGAAGGAAATCCTGCATTAACATCCAAAGTAAGTCCTGGAGGAGCTTGCGAAGGAAATCCTGGAGGATCTTCCGAAAGATTTCCTGGAGGAATTTCCGAAGAAATTGCGGGAGGTATTTCTGAAGGAATTTCTGGAGGAACATCCAAAGGAATTCCTGGATGAACTTCCGAAGGAAATCCTGGAGGAATTTGAAGAAATTCCTGAAGGAACTTCCGAAAAAATTCCTGAAGGAACTTCCGAAAGTATTCCTGGAGGAACTTGCAGAGGAATTAACGGAAGAACTTCCGAAGGAATTCCTGGAAGATCTTCTGAGAAACTTCCTGGAGGAACTTGGGGGAGAATTACTTGAGGAACTGCAATAACATCCAAAGGAAGTTCTGGAGGAACCTGCGAAGGAAATCCTGGAGGAATTTCCGAAAGAATTCCTAAAGAAACTTCTGAAAAAATGACTGAAGGTATTTCCGAAAGAATTTCTGGTAGAATATCAAAAAAAAATCCTGGATGAACTTCCGAAGGAATTCCTGGAGGAACTTGCGGAGGAAATCCTGGAGGAACTTCCTAAGGAAATCCTGTATTAACATCCAAAGGAAGTCCAGAAGGAATTTGCGAAGGAAATCCTGGAAGAACTTCAGAAAGAACTCCTGGAGGAACTTCTGAAGAAATTGCTGGAGGTATTTCCGAAGGAATTCCTTGATGAACTTCCGAAAGAAATCCTGGAGGAGCTTGCGGAGGAATTCCTGTAGGAACTTTCGAAGGAAATCCTGCATTAACATCCAAAGGAAGTCCAGGAGGAACTTGCGAAAGAAGTCCTGGAAGAACTTCCGAATGAATTCCTGGAGGAACTTGCGGAGGAATTACAGAAGGAGCTTCCAAAGGAATTCCTAGATAATCTTCTGGGGGAACTCCAGGAGAAACTTCTGTAGGAACTTCCGAAGGATTTGCAGTAAGAACTTCCGAAGGAATCCCCGAAGAAGTTCCTGTAGGAGATTCCGAAAAAGTTCTTGGAGGAACTTCCGAAAGATTTCCGGGAAAATCTTCCGAAGAATTTCTTGGAGGACCCTCCGAAAAAAATCCTGGAGGTACTTCCGATAGATTTCTTGGGGGATTTTTCGAAGGATTTCCTGTAGGAACTTTCGAAGAAATTCCTGGAGAATCTTCTGAAGGAATTCCTGGAGGAACTTTCAAATGAATTCCTGGAGGAAGTTCCGAAGGAACTCCTGGAGGATATTTCGAAGGAATTCTTGGAGGAAATTCCGAAGGAATTCCTGCTTTAACTTCCAAAGGAATTCCTGGAGGAGCTTGCGGAAGAATTACAGGAAGAATTTACGAAAGAATTCCTGGAGGATTTTCTGGAGGAACTGCTAGAGGAACTTCTGGAGGATCTTCCGAAGGCATTCCTGGAGAAACTTCTAAATAAATTCCTGGAAGAACTTTCGAAGGAATCGCTGGAGGATCTTGTGGAGGAACATCCGGATGAACTTCCGATAGAATTCCTGGAGGAACTTGCGGAGGAATTACTAAAAGAATTTCCGAAAGAATTCCTGGAGGAACTTCCGGAAGAATTGCTGGAGGAACTTGCGGAGGAATTACTGGAGGAACTTCCGAAAGAATTCCTGGAGGAACTTTAGAAAGAATCCCTGAAAATTCTTTCCCATTTTCTTCCACGATCTCCATCAAGAAATTCCGGCGGAAATTATTTCAAGTAGTCCTCTACAAATTCTCCCGGAAATTCGTTTACTCGACCAGGAATTTCAAACAATAGGCATTTCCCTTTAACAGGCATATTGGCGTGATATAAAATAATCGGTGGCGTGGTCAATTTAGACCAGACCGATATGAACACTAAACAGGAATTATCATCGCACATAAGCGTTTACATAATAGGCTACATAAGCGTTTATTTACATAGGCTAGCAAATATTTTTACGGGTCATTAGCGAAGAATAATCAATTGGCGAATACGAACCGGAACGGTCGGCAAAGACCATAGCTACGACAGTAATTGGAACTGCAAAGCTATTCGTCGAGAGCAAACGCACAATTCCGGATTCGATATCGTAGCACTTCAGGAGGTGATAAAGGGTAGACACGTTTAGAGGTAGCCGTACCATCTAATAGAGCTGCGATATACCATCTGCCAGAGCTGGGAATAGCTTTTGTACAAATACAGAAAAAAAAAAAAAAAATACAGAGATGCATACACACTGCACTGATAATGCCTACCCATTATATGTAGGCGCATTACAAGTACGCCAGATGCTCAAGCTGCCCTATCAAAATCATCATACGATAGCGCAGGTTGGCCAGGAAAAAGCGATTAGTCCTGGCATTGAAAAGTTCAGCTCCCGTCTGAAGAACGCAAACATCCTCCACTAGTTGATTTCGCCGCTTCCAAGAGTATGGCCATTCGCAGGAACTTACTTAGTTACTTCCTTCCGTATCGGTACATCTGCAGATCATGAAAACCAACAAAACCAACAGAAACAGTTGATCTGTAATTGATAAAAAAACGAACAGTGGGTAATGTCTGTGACATAACCGCTAAGTGGACGTAGGACTTGACTTGACCATGCCTTTAAGATACATAATATGTCCAAATTTCTCACATCAACTATTTCGGATAAATAATCGGCGTTGCATACCATTCCTTGGCAAAATCTTCTCATCAAACCGACACAGAAATCAAATCTACCTCGAACAAGAACCATCAAAAAAATTCAGGAAGTATCTGTCCGGTCACGAAATATTAGCCTCGACAGTGGCAACCTTCCCACTGAAGGACTGCCTGAAATAAACCACAAGTTGGCTCAACAGGGGATGTAGACTGTATCTCAGCCCTTCCACTGATAAGCCTTCTAATCCGTGCTATAGCGACGGAAGGAGAACATTATTTTTAACTCTTAGAGCCTTGAAAAAGGCTGTTTGCTTCGGCAAAAAGTAAGAAAACGATCTTTTCAAATAACCGCGAATTTCTAGTGATGGTATAAAAAAACTGAATGTTCTGCGAGCGAATGCACTTTTCTTTTATACCTTATTTTGAATCTTCTCTGCTTCCCAATTGGTGGGCCAATCAGCTAGTGTCTTGTATCCTGCTTCTTTGTCAGCCAAAGCGTCATCATCATCAACACGTTCGAGAAGGGCTTCTTCTTTTTTTACGCTTGTCTATTTCCTAACTGGCGTATATTTCCTAACGGGACTTTTCGCTTGATACTGGCCAATAAGCCGGGCAAGCGAGCTTAGAATTGCAGTGCAGGTGAAAAGTACGTGTTCTTTTCTGAGACAACATTGTTAGTAGTATAAGGAACGAAACACCCGGACATGGGATTTCGGGTGATAAGATTTAGAATTGGTAACATGGGACGATCATTCAGTCACGTTCGCTTTGTGTGCGGTCAGTATCAAACAATGTTTATCTACATATTTTTTTATCAATGCCAAAAAATCCAACATTTGATGAAAAATCGATTAATAGTTTATTAATGTTTGAGCTGTTATCGGTGTTTTTTATCCAAATAAGATTATGTGAGAGATTTGGACATCTTATGAATCTTTAAAGGCATGGTCAAGCGAAGTCCTTCGTCTACTTCGCGGTTAAATTAGAAAAATTATACACTGTTAGTTTTGACGCTTTTTATGAAAATCACGCATAAAATTTTATCTCTAGAATATTGGATTTGGCACCCAAGTACAATTTCTATCCCGAAGGGTAATGAAAGCATTGATATTAATCTCTATTATTGGCTCTCTGAAGAACCGTTTGTTTTTTGGACATACATGCTGCATCATGTGGCTTTTCTTCAGCCTGTCTCGGCTCAGCACTGATGCCGGCCGGTCTCGGCTCGACTCTGCTGCTGCTGCCGGTATCTGCTCAGCATTGCTGCTTTGTCGGGTCTGTAGGGTGGACTGCTGATGTGCTGGCTAGGTTTCGGGTGATGATGGTCGCTTCGTTGGTGACGAGCCGAAAAAACGGTCGGTGCATACTTCATTCCCTACTAAAAGTGCTGTTCAATCGATGATGCGGTTCCTTCGCTTGTCCCGGTCAAAATGAAAGGAAAAAATCGCGTTGCGCTATTTTATGGCTTCTCGGCAGACCCAGCGGCTGCTCATTCTCTGGTGTCTGCACCAATCAGAACGTGGTAATGGAATGATGCAAGAATTATGCGGTACCCATATTTATAGGTTCCCTTGATCTCAATGTTTTTCATTGAAAACAGTTTCATGCCTATTGAAACAAGTTTTTCGGGTCTTATCAAGCATGGACATGGAAGGCATACTTGAATTCTGTCGATTGAGGGGCTTACCTCAGAAATTCGTCCACTGAGACGAACGCTGTTAACGTTTAAAATCTTTCAACACAGCGTAACGCGGTCGATTTGAATATTTTGAAATAACACCCGGTATAGTAAAGAGAGACGTAAGTCCTACGTCAAAAAACAAAATTATATGTACAAAACAAAACGTAACTTTACTTGCGGAATTGCATAGATTGTGCATAGATTCTTTGCATTCAGCATGAAATCAATCGCAACAGACATCTACATGCGAATAAAATGACGAAACAATTTTATCGGAAGCTTCGCCGGAGACTAAGGAAAAAGCTCTGTTAACTGTCAACCTACGTCATCATGCACTGGTCTATTATTTCGCAAGTAAAGATGACGGTTTGTGTTTTCTTCACAGCAATCCGCCTGCTATTCCCAAATTATTCATTTTCCTTGCCAGCTCCGTACTGTTCAAGGAATGTCAGCAACAAAATCATTCCTTGACTGGTACTTGTCCTATCTATTTGCACAGTACTTAAGAAGTCCATACCACACTTAAAGACTGGTGCACGACTGACGAGGGTTTGGCGGAGGGGCTAGGAATCGAACCTTTGACCATCCGCTTATGAGGCGATCGTGTAGTCAACTACGCTACGAGCCCCTATTGCCGGCTTCAAACTATTTTTAAACATTTTTTTCAGTACACCGTTTAACTTTCTCCAGTCGGGAAAATAGCGCGCGGCTGGAGATTTCTCTCTGCGCTCCACTAAGCAGGCCCCCGAGAGTTCAGAGGAGTTTTCCCTATTCGGGCCCGCTTTTAAGCAAGGCACTCTCTCGCCTGTTGTACCCTGCCTCGCATGTAATGATACACTTTTTTTGCGCCTATAATTAATACGAGACACGAGATTCTTGCGTATGTGTGGAGGTATTTTAATTTATTCCGACTCGTTGTTTTTGCCGTCTCGACTGCCGCCGTGCTCCTGTTTTCTGCTCAATTACCGTACACAAAAACAAGTGCGTTTCCAGCGAGATGTGTTTTCACATTTCTAAAGTCTCTTATCCGCTACCCGGGCGGCGCGGTGTGGCTACACGGAAAAGCCGCAGCATATTCTGAGATTTTACATGCAAAAAGTTGTAAATAAATTGCGTAGTTTTCTTCTGCTTCTACCTGCTGCTTTTGTATGAACGGGCGGACAGCTAATACGCATAGTTGGTTAGAAAACTGACTATTGAATGCCATGTTCGGGGCTGGTTGTTCACATGATTATAACACGATTATGTTACGGAGACCAAACATCCAAAGGCTGCCACTGCTGCTGCTCCGGTAAGGCGGTAACGCTAGTTGGGGTACAATGTTGGCAAATCTAAGATGTGATGATCGTTGGTTTTCTGCACTAGAGTGCTTGTACGGAACTTGTAGATCAGTTGGACTTGGGTTCAGACCCGTAAGTACAAGACATCGACTAGATCGCTCAGTTGGTACGTAAATCGGTGCGTTAATTCCCACGAAATTTCTACATCGTGTGGTGTCTGGTTTCCTTGCAATTGGTGTTGCACTTAGCTTGTAGGACTTAATGATATGAGCCATTAGTTCAACTTAGGGTCAATCACACTATCAGTTAGACGAGTGTAATAAGAAAATGATTTCAATTCAGATAACTAGCCCTGACATGGTTTCATTAGGTCCAAGCTAAGCGCGGTCTCAGATGTTTATCTTTCGACCATTGACAAGAACAAATGGGTTCTTGGGATGTTATTGAGCTGATTTTAACAACAGATGATGGATACCGATCATATTTGAAGGAAAGTTTAATAGAGTAGCATGGATATTGGATATTCTAAGGAATCATTTGGGTGGCGATAGCCGTTACAATTTTTTTTTTCAATAAATTGAACTGTTTTTGTAATTTATTTATTTTTTAAATTTAAAACAAGAACAGGCATACCTCGATAATACGTACACCTGCGTTATATTAGTGTACGTACTATCGAAGCGCACGCACTGTAGAGACGCATTTTTTAACTAATTTTATTTGCTAATTATCTAATACATGCATTCATCTCTTAGACTAGGTGTTCCGTGTTTTCTTAATACTATCATCTTTATTTGCTATGTTACATTTTTGTTTGGTTATTATTAATACATTTCAATTGCCTTTGGCAGGTAAGATTTTTCCTCTGGTAGAATTGGACCATGTAGGAATTACAATGTTTTCAACTTAAACTAAACTTAACCTAATTTATACTAAGGGTACAAGGAGCTAATCGTTGCAATAGAAGATTGCAACGATTTTTGTCTGAAATTGTGAATTATTTTGTTGGATATTTGTTGCAATGTCTCAATATTAGAAATTCTATGAAGTTCATTGGTACTTGGAGGCAACTTTAGAATCATTTTCAAAATTTTATTTTGAATCTCTGGAGTGCCTTCTTTCTGGTATTGCAGCAACTAATCAATAGACACAGCATACAACATGGCTGGTCTAAAAAAAATGTTTGTAAATCAGAAGGTTGTTCTTAAGACAAAGTTTTGATTTTCTATATATAAGTGGATATAGACACTTAATATATTTGTTACATTAGGCTTGAATGCCTCCAATGTGATTTTTAAAAGTTAATTTTTGATCCAGCAGAAATCCTCAATATTTAGTTTCACTAGACCAATTAATTGGAACCCCATTCATAGTGACAATATGTCTGCTAGAAAGTTTCAAATAAGAAGCTTACGGCTTATGTGGGAAAATTATAAGCTGAGTTTTGGATGCATTCGGGAAAATTTTCCATTTTTGCAAGTAAGTGGAGAAAATATCCAAACTTTTTTGCAATCTAATCTAATGTAAATCAGGTAAGTCAGAAGTAAAAATGTTATACAATATGGGCCCCAGTATGCTGCCTTGGGGAACACCAGCTTTTACAGGTTATCTATCAGATTTAGGATTCTGATCAGAGGCGCCGTCACGTTCCGAGACGTGGGTAGGACAAAAACTGTATTATCAAATCTATAGAATACTTTTAGAGAGTTTCAGTGACTTTCCGGAGATCCTCTCGGATTTCAAGAGATTTTTTCGGACATCCTCAGATAAGTTATAAAACTCCCTATGACTATTAGGACAATGATTTCATTTTCAGAGTTTATAGCACATTTCCAAGAAGTATGTCTTCAAACGTCTTTACGAATTTCCAAAATTGATTTAGTATAGTTTTCTTAATCAATAAAATATACAATGGTTCCAGTAGTCAATAAAATATACAATGGTTCCAAGCAATTAACTAAACTAAGAAGCTTTCAGAATTCATTTTCTAATTGACTTGCTACCACACATCCGTATGTGCTACAATCATCATAAACTACTTTATTTTGGCATATTTCTGAATTGTTATCTCATATCCTTGTTTAGTTTCTCAATTTTTGGAGACGACCTCGGCAGTCTAGTGACTGCAGCTTCTGCCTTATAGACAGGAGGTCTAACAGGACTATATCACATTAATGCTACATCACTTTTTTAAGTGGATCCTCGATGGAAGTGTAGATTCAGATAAATTGAGAGTTGACGAAATTTATTTTCCGTTGAATTGCGAGGATGCAGACGTTTTCTCGGTCTCTAGTAAGAACAATAACTACAATCTATATACTAACATTCCTCTCCTTTCCCGACTGACTGGCGTCGTCATTGTTTTTTATTTGAATGCTACTAAAACGTGCACATCAAGAATAGGTGGTAAATCCCAACCTTTATTCAGTTGGATTACACCAATTGACCTTTCCCGTCAAAAATTTGTATTCTCTCGATCGATTTTTCTTCGGTTTTTGTTATCGATTTTTAAAATAGTTAGAGGCTTCAAACAACATGGGTTCCTTAGGAAAGTTGACCTTAAATAAGTCAATGAATCGACTGAGGAAATAAAACAAGTCAACCATTGACAAGTACAGTCAGGCTAAGCTAAACTATATCCTTGTTAAAATATGCAACGTTTGTTCAATTCGTTTGTCTCTGAGCGTCCCTGAACTAGCAAAAATAAATTACGTACTTCCAGCAAATTTTCTACAGTTTTATGGAAGAGCAAAAACTATTAGATACAACAAGACTTTTTGGAAAATCTCAATACATCTTTCACAACTTTTTGGAATAGGAACAAAATCCTCACAGACTCTGAAGAGCCTTTCAGAATAGATTTATCTTTACAATCCCGAAAACCTCCAAGATTGTCAGTTTAACCTCTGATTAACATTGAAACGTATAAACGATATTTTTTTCGACCTAGAAATTGAAACAGTATTAGATCTTTAAGCTATCCATATTGTATGTTCTTACCATAATCATGGGTAGGACAATGCTTCGACTGTCCTACCCAGGTATTTTCATGCGTAGGACATGTCCTACTTGTCCCACCCACTCTCGGCGCCACTTCTGATAGTTTATAAATAATTTTGGATCAGTTAATTAATGTACAGAGGAAAATTAAAATTCATCAGTTTTACAATCAAACCTTCATGCCAAACACTGTCAAATGCTTTCTCTATATCAAGTAGAGCATCTTCAATCGAATATCCTTCAGATTTGTTGAGCAGAGTTAAATTCGTAACTCTTAATAACTGATGGGTGGTTGAATTCCCATGGCGAAAACCAAGTTGCTCATCAGCAAAAATTGAATTGTCATTAATATGAACCATCATTCTATTTAAAATAATCTTTTCAAACAGTTTGCTTATTAAAGAAAGCAAATCGTTTGAAAAAAATATTTTAAATAGAATGATGGTTCATATAAAACAAAAGTTTGGCATTTTTCCATTTATTTGGTAAGTATGCCAGTTGAAAACATTTGTCTTCGAAGCTCCGTGTAACCTGATCCCTAATTGGACTATTGAGACCTAGACTAGACCTAGACCTAAGTAGATCACTCTCGAACTGTTTAGCAAGATTTTGAGCCTTTTCGCCATTTGTGATTGAAATTTCATTTTCCTCTTTAAGCGCTGGAATTGGTTTTTGAGGTTTTTTTTTAAAGAATTTTCGTTAATTTCCAAAAGGGTTTCGAACTGGGATCCAACTTCGAAACATTACACAATGGGGAAATCCGATTTCAAAGGTGGAAAAATTTGATAACTTTCTTCACGAACAACTTACAGGAGAGATCAAGAGCTTATTCGAAAGGGAATTTTGCAAAGCATTCGGTGAGTGCTGTTTCATGGACGTGGAACGCTTCTGTATGTAGTTATTGAGCTCGTTTTGCCCTAATGCTCCATATATCGCGAGTTTCCAAACTATTTGTCATTTTATCTTTAAGACATTGTTCTAAAATTGTGTTTATCTCTTCACTGTGGATCCACAGAAGGGCACTAAATATATTTTGTAGGTCAAAGTTGGAAATTTAAGGGATTTTGGGGTCAAATAAACATCAAAGTGCATTTTATGTGCATTTTTTATGTATTGTGTAAAAATAGTAATATTTAGAGATAAGTGTTGATATTATTGTCTCAAAGCGTTGAACAGATATTGACAAATGTTTTATTATTGGTTATATTATTAAGGCAAAGACAAAGGTGCTGTTTGAACGAGATGGCGCCACAACATTTAAAGTAAAATGAATTTCCTTGTATGGACAAATCATCCGTCCTCATTAACTACGCATCGCATCAATATGAAACCTAGGTCAAAAAGCAACTAATAATTTTTAGATTTTTTGTTTCCACGACTTGTTTTACAGTTCTAAACAATAAAAGAGATTTCATTGTACCTCCATACTAAATTCTAGCTGTATACTTTCAATTTCTTCAAGACTGTTCTCCACCTCGTGTGTGTGGAAGGAACATTGAAAGCTTACGATATCGAACAGCAGATGTCACTAGTGTATATGCAATATTACATTGATACAAACACACAGCAACACCACCTGTCGCCTGATAATGGAAATATTGCAATTATACCGTCAGGTGTAGTGGCTGTTGTTAAAATATTTAGGAAGGGCCTCAAGCGGAATTTTTGCTAGAGCGCAACTGACGATCTCCTATTCCTTAATGTGATATTAAATTCAACTCTATTATTATTGACGACGATCTTCAGCTACTGATCCGTCTCAAAAATGTGAGGCGAAGGCAATACCAAAGAACTCGCGATCCCGCGTTGAAAGTTATTTGACGAGATTTGCAAAATGAAACTAAAACCCCAAATTTATCCACTAGTGGTGATGATGCCTTTTTCGATTCAATATGTTGAATTCGAATTTATGTTGTAAATACAGTGCTTATTGCCTACATTTCGGCGGCTAAAAGATTTGGTGCAATTCTAGTACGCTTCTTAAAAAATACTCAATTATAAGAGTAATGGGTTGCGCCACGGCTAAAATGATTAATGAATAATGATTCAATGTGTGAATGCAAACAGTGTTTTTGTTTACCAAAAAATAAAAATATAATCCAAACTGCTATGTTTATTGAAAAACAAAAACAATAGTGTCCAACTAGGAAATTTGCTCCGTCGAATGAAACCAGTTGCACTCGAATCTGTCAAGTCCTTCTATGTGAAACGCGTTTACCAAAAAAAATATTTTGGGCTACACACAAACACACTTTTGGAGTGAAATTATAGCCTACTGGTACAACTTTGTTTATACGAGAAAGGCAAAACGTTTCGCAATTCTGAGAAATATCAACTTTGAGAATAATGCATTATGCAATGGTTTTGCAATGGTTTTTCGAAGCCATTCTGGGTCCTGTGCAGAATTTGGGACCGATTGGTTGCTTCCTCGCTTTCCACATCGCGTTTGAAGTTTGTATGGAAATTAGTATGGGAGAACGTATATTTTTGCATTTCTGCTATTGTGCTTCCAGTTGAAAACCGAAGTGAGCTCTTGCGATGATTGAGTTTATCTTTATTTCCAGATGTCACAACTACATTGCAACTAGTGCGCATCTATACCACCGCCATGCGTCATCATGCGCACTAGTCGTAGGGTAAAACGTCCTAACGTTCTGGTATGCCCTAATGTTGCGGTAGTGTTAAAATAGTCCATTCTGGATATAATACCATTGAATACAATTGTGGGTACGCTAAAACTCTTCGGATTAACAACTAGAACAGCTTTTGTTTGACAAAATTCCGTTCAAAATGATGAAAAATCAACATTTTTCGTTAAAAATTTGAATCCTTTGAGCCTATTATTGCGGTAGTGCTAAGGTCCTATTGTTGCGGTATCGCTCTCCATAAGAATTGCATGCAATACCGCAACAATAGGACTGACCTTCAACAAATATCGCAACGATAGGCAACTGCGTCCTATTGTTGCGGTAGTTTGATTTTATTGTGATAAAAACAAAACAACATAAGTTCAGCACAATTGACGTAATATTTACGAAACTATAGTTAACGTGCATCCTATTCAACTACTACAATGTGGAAATCAACCAACAGGTAATTTTTGAAGAATTTTTGTAATGAATTTTGTTTTGACACTGTGCTTAACCCCTCCATAATAGGTCGTTTTACCCTAGTTGCGACAAAAGGAAACGGGAGAAAACTCGATTGTCGCGAGAGCGCACTTCAGTTTTCAACTGGAAATACAATACTAGAGGTTTCAGTTCATCGTAAGCCAAGTGGCACATTGCGTTAAAGTATAACTCAAAGGATGCCGAAAAATTTTGCTGAAGAAGGCACGTTGCTGGAACGTCCACGGAAAAAGTTATAACGCTTCGAAGATTGAGTTTTCAAACCATATGCAAAAAATCGTTTATTCTGCCAGCACTGCCGAACTACGTAGACCAATAATTTAATTGAGTGTTATTTCAAAATAATTGATCTTATAGGGCTTTAGAGCTAATGGGAGCTATTCGGAATTATTTCAGAAAGAAAAAAATCCGTCAAGAAGGAAGATGGGTTTTGCCAAAAGACAGCGACAATCTTTATCTGGTAACTAAAATATCTTTTGTTTTGCCCTTCGAGAAACATTGATTTCTTGCATATGGTTTGAACAATCAATTTTCGAAACGTAATAACATTTTTTGTAGACCTTCCATCTACGTCAAAGTTTTTCGGCATCTCCCAGACTATATGCTAAAGTATTGAGTCACGCGATTGATGATAAATTGAAACTGCTAAGAGCAAAAATGTAAAAAAGTACGTTTTCCCATACTAATCTCCATGTAAATTTAAAACGCGATGCGGCATGCGAGGTCCCAACCAATCGAGCCCGTATTTTGCACAGTTTATTGGGGTCCCAAAACGATTCAGAAAAACCTTGATGTCACTTGATCGGACGAAATTTGCGTCGGGAAGATGCATCCTTTTAAGTCTTGCCTTTAACCGAGCAAATGCCTGAATTGAAAGCATGAGCCATATCGTCTTTTGTCTTCTGATGGACATTCTTTGAAACAAGGGATAAAATCTTCCCTTGCCTTAAACTGAGCAAATGTCTGAATTGAATAAGAGAAACGTTTTGTATTTTGCCTTCCGACGTTCAAATGCATCCTTTGAAAGAAGGGTTCATATCTTCTCTTGCCTTAAACCGAGCAATTGCCTTAAATGAACAAATAAATTATATCCTCTTTTGCCTTTTGCCGAGCAAATGCATTCTTTAAAAGAAGGAATTATGTCTTCCCTTTTCTTTGACTGAATAAATTCATCTTCTTCTTCTTATTGGCATTACATCCCACACTGGGACAGAGTCGCCTCGCAGCTTAGTGTTCATTAAGCAACATTAAGCGGCGAATACCGAATAAATACATACATTGAGAATAAGAACCACACATATTCTCCCTTGTGTTATGCCGGACAAATGCATTATTTGAAAAAAGGAATGGTATTTTCCTTTGTCGTATGCCGAGAAACTTTCTCCTTTGAAGAAGGAAGCGCATACTTTTTAGACTTGTGCACGACAAAGTATACTTTCAAAGATATGATTAGGATATGACATCCATTTGAAAATCTTTATTTCTCGAAAACTAGTTGTTGAAAACAGTTGAGGCTCCAATTTTTGCATACAATTACATTTTAAACAATTATGATAAAACTTGAACTTTAACTAAACACCCAGATTAATCCACCTAGCGGTGATGGAGCCTTTCTCGTGTTATAAAAATAGTATTTTGACCAAAACTTTTGAGCTCATAGACCGATATGGCTAATTTTCAATAGGAAACAATGGGACAGGATTCTGCGTCGAATGCAACTTGTTGCGAGCAAATCGGTTATAAGAATAAATGCCAAAAAATGAGCGAAAAAATTGTTTGCACCCGTTTTTGGTATAAAAAAAAATGTGTTTTGGCCATAACTTCTGAACCAATACGAAACAATGGGGCAGGATTCTGCGTCGAATGCAACTTGTTGCGAGCAAATCGATTAAGGATAAGTGCCTGAAAAATCAGTGAGAAATTTTGCGCACACACATACACACACATGCGGGGCTGCGAAATAATGAGTTAACATCTGGGAAGGAGTGACCTACACAGCTCTGGTCCTCACAAGTACCAATTTCACGCTTCCATGGATCTTCCGATGACAATCGACCGCCAGCTAGGGGTTTTGTACTTAGCTGGTAGTGCAGTCTGGGCACTGTTGTCCTTCCGACATCAGCTAGAGTGAGTGGGTGCGACCAACGGGACCATCGTCCCTAACTCCTAATCCCAAGGCGTTAAGCGACCCGTGCCGAGGAGATGCATGGCCAGGGGGGTGAAATAATGAGCTAGGCCTTTAACGGAGCCACTCCAAAACGCGGAGGGTTACTACCCCGAACAAGGGTAGTGGGTCTGGGAAGCTGAACCCCGGCCAGGTACCTCCCAAACCGGGGGAAGGGGTTACGGCAGGCTGAGAACTCTCAGCCGCCCCAGACCAGGGAAATAGAGGGGGATGACGCCTCCTGGACTCTGGTCAAGAACAAAAGGTAACCGAAGACGTCAAGGGCCGAAAAGAAGGCCCAGGCGAATGAGGGTAGCAAGAAGTCTAGGGTAGGCACCAATCGCTCCAGGGGCCATGCCCTAGCCATCAAAACGGACGAGGCTAAGTACTCTTACGTCTTGAAGGCGATGAGGAGTGACATCAAGCTCGGTGAACTCGGCGCCGACGTACCCGGATGGGCGAGATGATCCTCGAGCTGAAGCAGGGCGTCTCGGGCGCTGCCTACAAGAAGTTGGCGGATGAAGTCCTAGGCGAGACAGTCAAGGTGAGGGCACTCACGATGGAGGTGAATCTAAGGGTTAAAGACCTGGACGAGATCACCGAAGTCGAAGAGCTCGTCACGGCACTGCGGCGACAGTGTGAAGTGGAGACGCCCACCGCAGTCGTTCGGCTACGGAAATGTCCGGCAGGGACACAGGTAGCATTGGTTCGGCTATCTGCAGCGGATGCCTCCAAGGTAGTCAAGTTAGGGAGTGTCAAGGTGGGATGATCGCTGTGCCCTGTGGGCATATACGAGCAACCAGAAGTTTGCTTCAAGTGCCTGGAACCGGGGCACAAGCAATGGGACTCCAAAGGCCCTGACAGAAGCAAGCTCTGTCGACGTTGTGGATTGGAGGGACATAAGGCACAATGCTGCACGAACCCTCCCAATTGTTTGATTTGTTACAGCAAAGCTGTGAACAGTAAGCACCCCATGGGGGGTTCGAAGTGCCCGGCGTTTAAGCGTGCTGCAAATTCACAGTGCAGGTAACGCAGACGGTGGCGCGGGGACTCAAGGATGGCTAGTTCAGGCGCAAATAAGAGGTGGTCCAAGGGTTCGGAGTCGGCTTCATGGGTCATACCGGTGGTAATGCCCTGTGTTCGAACCCGATCCTTTTATCGAATAAGTGGCCGCGCGAAGAACAACATGGTATCGTCGCTTTCGCGGCGTCGGTCAACCGGGCGGGTTCCGAGCCCGATGACGTAAAAGGGGCTGGGGCAGGCGTAGGCACCGCGTCGGCAAGTCCCTCTGTTTGTTGGCGAATAGAACCTATCGCAGAGAGATCAATTTGGGGTGCACGCGGCATCATCATTCTTGATACCAGTCCTGCAGAGGGAAGCAGGCGCGAAGTCGACCCTTCACACCTTCCGAGGATATAGGGCGTGGTAGGGCCACCTGGAAAGCCGGCAATGCACTGGCACGACACCATGGTGTTCTTCTAAAAGCGAGTCACCCTAGCAGCACACATGTTCCATATAAACTACTGCAACTTATATGTGACCATATCCAGTCACAATCAAGTTGCTTCAACCATTTTGGTCTGGCTTGTGCTGCTCGGGCACGATGTTCGGTGCTGCAAGGACACGCAGCTAACCTCGAGGGTGCGTTGTGCACTGGCCCCTTTGAAGCATTACTTTCTGGTTGTACCGAAGGGACGATGGGCTTGGCGGCAATGGAAACGGTTTAGACGGTTGGAGGTGGTCCCTAACCCCGCACTTTCTGGACAACCCAGGATGTCTGTTGAGCAGATTCCCCCTCCATTGCTTAGGAAGAAAAAAAACACACACACGCACATTTAACACTATGGGTCTCCGGATTTCCTATAAAAACTTCGTTTTTGGAGCGAACATATAACCTTTACGTATACGAGAAAGGCAAAAATGGTGAGCGAAAACTGGGGTGAGGACGATTTATGGGTGTCTTAGCCTATATCTCCTGCAGAAATCTGTATCTATCTATATTAGAGTGGGGCGTCATGGTCATTTTTTCAAATCAATGGTTTTTCGAAGCCATTCTGGGTCCTGAACAACTGTGCAGAATTTGGGACCGATTGGTTGCTTCCTCGCTTTCCGCATCGCGTTTGAAGTTTGTATGGAAATTAGTATGAGAGAACGTATATTTTTACATTTCTACTACTACAGGTTTCAGTTCATCGTAAACGAAGTGGCACATTGCGTTAAAGTATAACTCAAAGGGTGCCGAAAAGCTTTGCTGAAGAAGGCACGTTGCTGGAACGTCCACGAAAAAAGTTATAACGTTTCGAAGATTGAGTGTTCAAACCATATGCAAAAAATCGTTTATTCTGCCAGCACTGCCAAACTACGTGGACCAATAATTTAACTGAGTGTTATTTCAAAATAATTAATCTTATAGGGGTTTACAGCTCATGGGAGCTATCCTTAATCATTTCACAAAGAAAAAAAACCGACAAGAAGGAAGACGGGTTTTGCCCTTCGTCCGGTAGTGCTGGCAGAAACATTGATTTCTTGCATTTGCTTTGAGCAATCAATTTTCGAAACGTAATAACATTTTTTGTAGACCTTCCAGCTACGTACCTTCTTCGGCAAAGTCTTTCGGCATCTTCCAGACTATATGCTAACGTATTGAGTCACGTGATTGATGATAAATTGAAGCCGCTAATAACAAAAATGTGAAAAGGTAAGTTTTCCCATACTAATTTCCATGTAAATTTAAAACGCGATGCGGCATGCGAGGTCGCAACCAATCGAGCCCATATTTTGCACAGTTGATTGGGGTCCCAAAACAATTCAGAAAAACCTTGATCTCACTTGATCGGACGAAGTTTGCGTTTTTTCATACAACTGCGCCCCACTCTAATCTATATATATATTATATATTTATATATTATATATATATATATATATATATATATATATATATATATATATATATATACATATATATATTTTTTTTTTATATAATAAAACTCAATGTTTGTATGTTTGTATGTATGTTCCAGCATAACTTCTGAACCCATTGACCGATTTCAACCAAATTTGGAACACTAATTCCTTATCTTAAGGAGACGACGATAGGGGTGTTGGGGATGCTCTTTGGAAAAGGGGGGGGGGTGTGGGGAAGGGGTATTTCTTAGTTATCGATCAGTTCAGTGTACCTTTTAAACCCCTTGGCCGATTTCAACCATATTTGGAACACACATTCTTCAACTTAAGGAGACGATGATAGGGTGGTTAGGGATGCTTTTTGGAAAAAGGGGGAGGGTGTGGGGGGAGGGGTATTGCTTAGTTATTGATCATCCAGTGTACCTTTTAAACCCCTTGGCCGATTTCAACCAAATTTGGAACACACATTCTTTATCTTTAGGAGATGGCGATAGGAGGCTTAGGGATGCTCTTTGGAAAATCGGGAGGGGGTGTGGGGAGGGGTATTGCTTAGTTATTGATCAACTCAGTGTACTTTTTGAACCCCTTGGCCGATGTGCGATTTCAACCAAATTGGAGAACACACATTCTTTAACTTAAGGAGACGATGATGGGGGATTAAAGATGTATTTTGGTAAAAAGGGGAGGGTGGTGGGGGAGTGGTACTGCTTAGTTATCGATCAACTCAGTATACCTCCTGAACCCCTTGGCCGATTTCAACCAATTTTGGAACACACATTCTTTATCTTTAGGAGACGACGATAGAGTAGTTAAGCATACTCTTTGGAAAAGGGGGAGGGTGGTGGGGGAGGTGTATTGCATAGTTATTGATCAACTCAGTGTAGCTTTTGAACCCTTTGGCCGTTTTCAACCAAGTTTGGAACACACATTCTTGATATTAAGGAGACAACGATAGTTATGTTAGGGATGCTCTTTGAAAAAATATTGTCAATATTGTCTGTCCTAAGGAAAGAATTTTAGTGAATGTGGGTAGGTCATTTGAAAAGCATAACTTTTGAACCCATTTACCGATGTCCACCAAATTTGGAACCCGTATTCTCTGTTTAAGGAAGACTATATCAGACTGGGTAGGAGTGTCATTGCTGAGGATATTAAACGAACAGTTTAGTATACCTTTTTATCGCATGGGTCAATTCAAACCAAATTTGTGAACACGTATTCTCTACCCAAAGGAAACTATTATAGAGAGGCTGGGAAGGACTTTGGACTTTGTTTAGAAAACGACTCAAATTAAAATCCTCTTATTTAGTTCATTCGAGGTTTTTGACATTTACAATGCTCCGAAAACAAATTTCCCGAATTCCACAAAAATAGCAAACCTTGACAATAACATTTTCCCGGTAATAACATTTTCCAAAAAATGACGAAAATGATATTTCCCAAAAGTGATTCTTACCGATACACATATACAGGGCCCTCCTTAGCCGTGCGGTAAGACGCACGGCTACAAAGCAAGACCATGCTGAGGGTGGCTGGGTTCGATTCCCGGTGCCGGCCTAGGCAATTTTCGGATTGGAAATTGTCTCGACTTCCCTGGGCATAAAAGTATCATCGTGTTAGCCTCATGATATACGAATGCAAAAATGGTAACTTGGCTTAGAAACCTCGCAGTTAATAACTGTGGAAGTGCTTAATGAACACTAAGCTGCGAGGCGGCTCTGTCCCAGTGTGGGGATGTAATGCCAATAAGAAGAAGAAGATATACCAGAATATGACATTTCCCTAAAAATGACATATCCCTGAATGAAGCAGTACATTAACATAACACTATTTGGCCTAAGGTCATTCGACATGAATTATGAACAGCATCAGAAAAATCTTTCATAGAAAGCATGCATTTGCTGGGTATAAAGCAATGATAATTGTTACCCTTCATCGGAATAATGGTATGCCCAGTGAAAAGCAATGATTAATGTGTTTCCTTCTGAATGGTGGATGTGATTGCTTCTTCAAAAGTAGGCATTTGCCCGGAATAAGGCAATGGTGGGTGTGATCCCTTCTTTAAAAATATAAATAATGAATGAATAAAGCATCGGTGGATGTTTTTCCTTTTTTAGCAATTGACGCTTGCCCGGAATAAAGCTATTCTTCAAGATCAGTCAATGTTTCCAAAAGCCTTATTTTAATCAAATCTTGAAGTATCAATAAGTTAACACAATTACCCTGTTGACCAATTGGTTTTATCTTTTTCTGATTGTGAAAAAAAACTGAAAACCAAACTGAAAATTCCGAGCAAGGCCGGGTACATAAAGCTAGTAACTAATAAAATAGTTTTTGCTCTTGAGCACTTACAATTTTGCTAAACGAGTTTCCGTCTTTTGTAGTTTGTCTTTTTCAATGACGATCTTGCTACTGACCCAGAGGTGAAAAGATGCTAGGTGGAAAAGGCGGGCAAAATTTCATGGAGTCTACCAATGTTCCTTCGAGCAGTGATTTGATACAATCTTTAATTCAAAACAAAACAATTCAAGCATCTCTTTTATAATGTTCGATCTTATGCCAAACGACCTTTATGTCAAACGGCCTTATGCCAAACTGCGTTTTGCCAAACGACTTCATTACTATATAACACTATGTGTCTCCTATAAAAAGTTCGTTTTGGAGTGAAATGATAAACTTGCGGTACAACGTTCTTTGCACAAGTAAAGCAACAGACTGTCAAACTCATAATTTAAACGTCCTCATGATTGATTAACAGATCATTTTACAGTGTATAGGAATAATGAATTCCGTTACATTTCTATTAAAATGATCATCTACCCACTGAGTACTGCTGTGGTGCAGTAAATTTACAGCTTTCCAGAGATAATTAATCTGGTACTGAAACGATGACTGCCCTTATCGTTGTTGATCGTAAAAGCAAAACCGTACATCCATCTGCTCACCGCGTTATATACCTACAGCCTGATGATCACTGTGAAGGGTCCGTGGTTGTCTGAAAAGTGCTTTCATTTCAAGCCATTCATTACGCATCTTATTTCAATCACCTTGACGCAGCAGGACCATCATCGTGGAAATCTCGGAAGTGGGGTTCACCCCATTTCCAACCCGGCCATCGTCATCATCATTACCATCATCACCGTGAACTCCTGCAGTGGCGTGGCACCACATACAGAGCGTTTGGATTGCCATACCACACAGCGAAGACGGAGAAAGGTGATCATTACGGTGAGCCTTCGCTGCGGTCAATGTGTGTAGCACCATTTCTGATGACGGTACACAACTATTTCCTTAATAATGTCGTAAAAATCTCGACTAGTGGGGAAGCGGCTCAGAAGTAAAGACGCGAAATATGTTTGTGCTGCCGCCTGCTGTTGCAAGCCCGCATAGAAAATAAAGGGAAAGACGGATGGAATTCATTTCCCATGAAAATGCACCGAACCGAAGCGGAATAGCATACCGACTGCGACTAGGTGGTATAATCAAGGGTATGATGGTACAACATGCGCTATTCGGTCGGTTGAGATACGAGTTACGACTGAGCATCATCGTTCTGAGACTATCAGCGCAGTTTACACAAAACAAAAAAGTTCTTCTCTGTTGCGTTCCTTTTTTTATAAAATTTGTTCATTTGCCAATTCATGGATTATTTTGTGCTTCAAAAAACGGCTTTGGCAGGATTTTATTACCAAATTTATATTCATATGTGCTCTTATCATTCGATAAATACCAAAGCGTTTTTGTTGTCGGGTTTAACAGAATGAAAAAATGCTGCATTTTATTCGTCTTGAATGTTTATCCTGCTGTTAGTCCAAAATGTTAGGTCAAAAATAAATTGCAGAGCTTTTGCAGGCGTAAAATTTTCGTTTTTTTTTTTTGGAAAAAATAAGTTGAAGAATCTATAAAGCGCATAAAAAAAATTTCGACGCGAAAAGTAAATTTTAACGTAGAAGGGGCAGAGATATCTGAAACTAAAACTAAGAAGATCAATTACTGCATGCTGTATCCCTTACACGTACAGATTCTCTATTTTCAGTCGTATTATTTTGAAGTAGCAATTAAAGACTTTTTAATTTAAAATTATTGATGGATAGTATCATCATGTTGTTCTACTTACCGATGTTCGTTCGTAAGCTTCGATTGTTTATAAATAAGAAAGTATATAGCTAGAAATGATGGCAGTTAGATGTTTTCTTTCAAATAAATACAAAAAGTGCTAAACTTTTCATCAACTATATTTCAGATTGTTTGAACATTTTGAATATTGAATTGATTTTGTTTCATTTTTACAATACATTTAATTCTATGTCTCACTCAAACTTGAATATATTTTTCTCTACCCTAAAATTATTTTAAGCCGACTCCTACAGAATCCATAGTAATTCATCAATAAATTACTGCTCCGAGTGCCTTCAAGTGAGTTTACTCACTACTAAGAACTAATTAACCGAGTGTTACCGGCGATCTGCCTTGTGCAATTAGCAGAAGCTAATTTCCAAAACATAAGAATCATTAGAAGAAATCACGATGATGAGGCATGCAATCCCGGCCCTGTTCGAAAAGAACGTCGTCTGGCTCTATCATTCAGGCTGGTGAACAGTAAAAAAAGAACCTCCTATCGAGATCCAAACGCACCCGACTGCAGTTTGTGTTTTAAAATTCAACTAGCAATGAGTCGCATACAAATATCTAGTTTCCATTAATTTGCCGACGGAGTTGCCCTCACGAATGGATCGGAACTATTAAAAGTTTGCGTTTGGTCATGACTACCTTTCGTGAGAGCAACTGGCAGCACCGCACCAGACGAATGGAAATGATCTTTTTCCCTATAAATCATCGTGTCGATTGTAATTCGCTAACAGTAATTAATTTATGATTATTTATTAACACTCAATTACGGGACGGAATCGAGGAACATGGCCGCAGCCCGTCTTCCGCATTTGTGGTGTCTCTGTTTTGTTTCACTCTTTTGCTTTACTTAGGAGGTTTATATGTACATGTTTTATTTTTTTCCGCTTTGTTCGGTGTTGTATTTTTAACTCATTATCATTCAGTATCCGAAACCTTTGGTTTTCTTAAAGATTTTCGATTTTTTCTGTTTTCCGCTCGTTTTTATCTACAATTAAGCTTAGCATAAATACATAGTTATTGATGTGTTTTATTCGTTTCTTGAAATTGGCTCATATCAATAAACTGATTCCCACGCGTTTCCATCCGGTCAGATTCGCATCGGTGTCTGCAGCTTATTCATTCGATTCAATCCAACGAGGCTGGTACCACCTGTGGTATCCGAACCGAGAACGGTGGGCAATTGAAAATCATCAAAATGAAATTTTAGTGTGGGTTTCGTTTTTCGAAATGAAGATCATCCGATTGGTTTTGCAACAAGAGAAATGCTTGACTACAATTTTATAAGCAAAAAAACTGGCAACTTTATTGCGATTCTAACGAGTGATAATTGTTCTACAAATAAAACATTAAATACTGATCTGCACACAAAAGCTTACCTAATGCGATTGAAAGTTTTGTTCTTCATATTATCATATTTACAGCTTAAAATGATTTATTCAGGTAGAAACGAAGAGAAATACTTAGGGAAAATATATTCTATTTACAAACTATACACATTGCTGTTCACGTTATTAATGCTGCTATATTGCATCTTTTTAAATCTACTTTATTAAACCTCACGGTTGTCACATGTACAGTTTTATTTGTTCAAAAGGTTGTCTTCTTTGAGGCATTGAGTATTGATAGTGTAGGACTATGTTTTTCGATCATTTATTAACGGGGCCACGAGCATGGATGTATGTCAAAGCTAATGTCAAAAAAGCGCTGTTGGAAGATGTTGAACAATAAAACGCTTACTTCCATAATTCTCCATAAAAGTAATAAATTGAAAAAGTTGTTTTTTTTTTAATAGAAAATAGTTATAATAGTATTTAAGCTGCAAGTTGCAAAAAGCTGATTTTTAACCAGGAGGCTTGTCCAGTCAAATAAATACTGAGAGTGTTGAAAAATTCATTTTTTTATTCAAATTTTCGTTTTCTTTATCACCGCATGAAGAAAACACAGTTTGTAGAACAGGTGATCTTAAGCGCAGGAAAGAATGGGGCAGAACGATATGCGGAGGTTTTATGAGACAGTCAGAGGCGCATCCACGTTCTAAGTCATGGGCAGGACAAATAGGGGAAATGCCGATTTGGGCAACATTTCTGGTATTGAGAAATCGATGCATATTTTACATATAATTAATTCATAATTAATTCAAAATGGAATTCCGGATCTTGCGGACTGAATCCTCAAATAATTGGTAAATTTGCATAAAACCAAAATGTTACTAGGTTAGTTTGAAATTGCTCAATCAAAACGATAGTCAATGTAGAAAAGGGAGAGATAATTCAACAATCTTTGCTACAAGGTAGTGTATAGGAAGTCGCTTTGGAAAGCGACTAAATATTTCATAGAGACAAACATAGAGACAAAAACAGCGACTATTTTTACGCTGTCTTGTCTTGTCTTGTCTTGTCTTGTCTTAGCACATGCACAGCCAGTATTGAAAAGCATCCTGGAAATGTCGGTTGTATTCCCGAGCATTTTCTTGTCTGTAATTAATATTTGCAGCATATCATAAATATGACACAAGTATCAAAACGGCCAGGCCCACCGTGCAGGCTTGCATTTGGGAGAAAATTCAGAACTCCCCGGCAATCAGATTATTTAGTAATAAATAACATGATCAACGAAGGGTTTTGAATCTACGAAAGGAAGAAACGGGGACAGCCGTACCAACCGTTTCACATTCAGGGGGAAATATGATTGACGAATTACGAATTTTTACGCTGTTTTCAAAAAGATCCAAACGGTTCAAAAAGAACAAACGGAAATCGCGAAAAAAAATATTTTTGCATTTCCCGATCAGAATACCGGTTTACGGTTCGTGTTTGAGTGATAAAACGGCCTACTTTTCCATTCCAATGAAATGGGTGCCTTATTGACCATTATGCAACTCAAATGGGTTACATAAAATCCATTATAGCACTCATTTCGGTGCTATAATAAAAAACCAATATCAGAACAGTAGTTACGTGACTAAATATTGCTGAATCAGTTTGGGTAAGAGTACAAATAGTGTATTCTATGCGTCGCTCAATAAATTGAATAGTCTGATGGACACTACTTTAACATTCTCTAAAAGCAGGTTCATCTATCGCTTCACGGTATGTCCAGCTATGCAATGTAGCATAGCACGATAACATGAAATCTGACTGTTCTCTGCAGCAATATGATTTATTAGCAATAATAATCATGTGGAGTGCACAACCCTTTTGATACAAATTTATCAAATTAAAGCCAATTTTTCGTCATTGCAAAAAATAGCGTGTGCAACTTGTTGCAAAACTCGATTTTTTCAGCACTCGTAGTATTTATCCATCTCGGCAAGCCTCGTTGGATAAACGTACAACTCGTGCTGAAAAAATCATCTTTTTGCAACTTGTTGCATAAACTACTATTTCATGAAGTCGTTTTTTACGCGGTACTTGGGATTTACTCGGATTTTTATGCGGTTTTTGGTATTTAAACGTTTTGGTCTACACCAGCGGTTCTCAACGTTTTTCTTGAGAGGAACCCCTTCGAACTTTTGCATTAATTGAGGTACCCCCTCTCGAAAGTACGCTTCCAATCCTCTTGAAAAAATAATTGCTACCCCTTCGAGGGAACTCCTTCCAGCTTTTGAAGCCTTTTGAAGTAAGCTTCAGCGCCTTTTGATAAGAGGCTTCTGAGCCTCTTGAAGGCGGTTTTCGATACACTTAAAAGAAGGCTTCTTCTTTCTTTCTTTTGAAAGGAGGCTTCCGAGCCTCTTGAAAGGAGGCTTCCGAGCCTCTTGAAAGGAGGCTTCCGAGCCTCTTGAAAGGAGGCTTCCGAGCCTCTTGAAAGGAGGCTTCCGAGCCTCTTGAAAGGAGGCTTCCGAGCCTCTTGAAAGGAGGCTTCTGAGCCTCTTGAAAGGAGGCCTGAGCCTCTTGAAAGGAGGCTTCTGAGCCTCTTGAAAGGAGGCTTGAGCCTCTTGAAAGGAGGCTCTGAGGCCTCTTGAAAGGAGGCTTCTGAGCCTCTTGAAAGGAGGCTTCCTGAGCCTCTTGAAAGGAGGCTTCCGAGCCTCTTGAAAGGAGGCTTCCTGAGCCTCTTGAAAGGAGGCTTGAGCCTTTGAAAGGAGGCTTCTGAACTTCTTGAAAGGAGGCTTCCTGAGGCCTCTTGAAAGGAGGCCTGAGCCTCTTGAAAGCAGGTTTCTGAGCCTCTTGAAAGGAGGCTTTCGAGCCTCTTGGAAGAAGGCTTCCGAGCCTCTTGAAAGAAGGCTTCCGTGCCTCTTGAAAGAAGGCTTCCGAACCCTTTGAAAGAAGGCTTCCGAGCCTCTTGAAAGGAGGCGTCTGAGGCCTCTTGAAAGGAGGCGTCTGAGCCTCTTGAAGGAGGCGTCTGAGCCTCTTGAAAGGAGGCGTCTGAGGCCTCTTGAAAGGAGGCGTCTGAGGCCTCTTGAAAGGAGGCGTCCGAGCCTCTTGAAAGGAGGCGTCTGAGCCTCTTGAAAGGAGGCGTCTGAGCCTCTTGAAGGAGGCGTCTGAGCCTCTTGAAAGGAGGCGTCTGAGCCTCTTGAAAGGAGGCGTCTGAGGCCTCTTGAAAGGAGGCGTCCGAGCCTCTTGAAAGGAGGCTTCCGAGCCTCTTGAAAGGAGGCTTCCGAGCCTCTTGAAAGGAGGCTTCCGAGCCTCTTGAAAGGAGGCTTCCGAGCCTCTTGAAAGGAGGCTTCCGAGCCCGGTGGAGGGACGCGTCGGGGCCGCGTGAAGAGCGGCGTGGGCGCCGCATGAAAGGAGGCTTCCGAGCCTCTTGAAAGGAGGCTTCCGAGTCCCTTGAAAGGAGGCTTCCGAGTCCCTTGAAAGGAGGCTTCCGAGTCCCTTGAAAAGAGGCTTCCGAGTCCCTTGAAAGGAGGCTTCCGAGCCGATTGAAAGGAGGCTTCCGAGCCTCTTGAAAGGAGGCTTCCGAGCCTCTTGAAAGGAGGCGTCTGAGGCCTCTTGAAAGGAGGCGTCTGAGCTTGAAAGGAGGCGTCTGAGGCCTCTTGAAAGGAGGCGTCTGAGGCCTCTTGAAAGGAGGCGTCTGAGCCTCTTGAAAGGGAGGCGTCTGAGCCTCTTGAAAGGAGGCGTCTGAGCCTCTTGAAAGGAGGCGTCTGAGCCTCTTGAAAGGAGGCGTCTGAGCCTCTTGAAAGGAGGCGTCAGGCCTCTTGAAAGGAGGCGTCTGAGGCCTCTTGAAAGGAGGCGTCTGAGCCTCTTGAAAGGAGGCGTCTGAGCTCTTGAAAGGAGGCGTCTGAGCCTCTTGAAAGGAGGCTTCTGAGGCCTCTTGAAAGGAGGCTTCTGAGCCTCTTGAAAGGAGGCTTCTGAGCTCTTGAAAGGAGGCTTCCAGAGCCTCTTGAAAGGAGGCTCTGAGCCTCTTGAAAGGAGGCTTCTGAGCCTCTTGAAAGGAGGCTTCGAGCCTCTTGAAAGGAGGCTTCCAGGAGCCTCTTGAAAGGAGGCTTGAGCTCTTGAAAGGAGGCTACTGAGCCTCTTGAAAGGAGGCTACTGAGCCTCTCTTGAAAGGAGGCTTCTGAGCCTCTTGAAAGGAGGCCTGAGGCCTCTTGAAAGGAGGCTTCTGAGCTCTTGAAAGGAGGCTTCCGAGCCTCTTGAAAGGAGGCCTGAGCCTTGAAAGGAGGCTTGAGCCTCTTGAAAGGAGGCCTGGGCCTCTTGAAGGAGGCCTGAGCCTCTTGAAAGGAGGCTTCCTGAGCCTTGAAAGGAGGCTCTGAGCCTCTTGAAAGGAGGCCTGAGCCTCTTGAAAGGAGGCTTCCTGAGCCTCTTGAAAGGAGGCTTCCTGAGCCTCTTGAAAGGAGGCCTGGAGCCTCTTGAAAGGAGGCTCTGAGACTCTTGAAAGGAGGCTGAGACTCTTGAAAGGAGGCTTCCGAGACTCTTGAAGGAGGCTCTGAGGCCTCTTGAAAGGAGGCTTCTGAGCCTCTTGAAAGGAGGCCTGAGCCTCTTGAAGGAGGCTTCCGAGCCTCTTGAAAGGAGGCCTGGAGCTCTTGAAAGGGAGGCTGAGCCTCTTGAAAGGAGGCTTCTGAGCCTCTTGAAAGGAGGCCTGAGCCTCTTGAAGGAGGCTTCTGAGCCTCTTGAAAGGAGGCCTGGGCCTCTTGAAAGGAGGCCTGAGGCCCTCTTGAAAGTAGGCTCCTGAGCCTCTTGAAAATAGGCTCCTGAGCCTCTTGAAAGGAGGCTCGAGGCATCTTGAAGGAGGCCTGAGCCTCTTGAAAGGAGGCTTCTGCCCTCTTGAAAGGAGGCTTCTGAGGCCTCTTGAAAGGAGGCCTGAGCCTCTTGAAAGGAGGCTTCTGAGCCTCTTGAAAGGAGGCTTGGAGGCCTCTTGAAAGGAGGCTTGAGCCTCTTGAAAGGAGGCCTGAGCCTCTTGAAAGGAGGCCTGAGCCTCTTGAAAGGAGGCTTCTGAGCCTCTTGAAAGGAGGCTTCTGAGCCTCTTGAAAGGAGGCCTGAGCCTCTTGAAGGAGGCTTCCTGAGCTCTTGAAGGGAGGCTTGAGCCTCTTGAAAGGAGGCTTCCTGAGCCTCTTGAAAGGAGGCTTCCGAGCCTCTTGAAAGGAGGCCTGAGCCTCTTGAAAGGAGGCCTGAGCCTCTTGAAAGGAGGCTGAGCCTCTTGAAAGGAGGCTTCCGGGCCTCTTGAAAGGAGGCTGAGCCTCTTGAAAGGAGGCTTTGAGGCCTCTTGAAAGGAGGCTTGAGGCCTCTTGAAAGGAGGCTTGAGCCTCTTGAAAGGAGGCTTCTGAGCCTCTTGAAAGGAGGCCTGAGCCTCTTGAAGGAGGCTTCCGAGCCTCTTGAGAGGAGGCCTGAGGCCTCTTGAAAGGAGGCTTCTGAGCCTCTTGAAGGAGGTTTCTGAGCCTCTTGAAAGGATGCCTGAGCCTCTTTAAAGGAGGCTTCTGAGCCTCTTGAAAGGAGGCTTCTGAGCCTCTTGAAAGGAGGCCTGAGCCTCTTGAAAGGAGGCCTGAGCCTCTTGAAAGGAGGCTTCCTGAGCCTCTTGAAAGGAGGCTTCTGAGCCTCTTGAAAGGAGGCTTCTGAGCCTCTTGAAAGGAGGCTTCTGAGCCTCTTGAAAGGAGGCCTGAGCCTCTTGAAAGGAGGCCTGAGCCTTTTGAAAGGAGGCTTCTGGGCCTCTTGAAAGGAGGCTTCCTGAGCCTCTTGAAAGGAGGCTTCTGAGCCTCTTGAAAGGAGGCTTCTGAGCCTCTTGAAAGGAGGCTTCCGAGGCCTCTTGAAAGGAGGCTTCGAGGCCTCTTGAAGGAGGCTTCTGAGCCTCTTGAAAGGAGGCTTCTGAGCCTCTTGAAAGGAGGCTCTGAGCCTCTTGAAGGAGGCTTCTGAGCCTCTTAAAAGGAGTCTTCCAAGCCTCTTAAAAGGATTCTTAGAAGCCTCTCGAAAGGAGGCTTCCGAGCCTCTTGAAAGGAGGCTTCCGAGCCTCTTGAAAGGAGGCTTCCGAGCCTCTTGAAATGAGGCTTCCGAGCCTCTTGAAAGGAGGCTTCCAAGCCTTTTGAAAGGAGGATTCTGAGCCTTTTGAAAGGTGGCTTCCGAGCCTCTTGAAAGGAGGCTTCTAAGCCTCTTGAAAGGAGGCTTCCGAGCCTCTTGAAAGGTGGCTTCCGAGCCTCTTGAAAGGTGGCTTCCGAGCCTCTTGAAAGGAGGCTTCCAAGCCTCTTGAAAGGAGGCTTCTGAGGCCTCTTGAAAGGAGGCTCTGAGCCTCTTGAAAGGAGGCTTGAGGCCTCTTGAAGGAGGCTTCTGAGCCTCTTGAAGGAGGCTTCTGAGCCTCTTGAAAGGAGGCCTGAGCCTCTTGAAAGGAGGCCTGAGCCTCTTGAAGGAGGCTTCTGAGCCTCTTGAAGGAGGCTTGAGCCTCTTGAAAGGAGGCTTCTGAGCTTCTTGAAAGGAGGTTTCCGAGGCCTCTTGAAAGGAGGCTTCCAAGCCTCTTGAAAGGAGGCTTCCAGGCCTCTTGAAATGGGGCTCTGAGCCTCTTGAAAGGAGGCTTCCGAGCCTCTTGAAAGGAGGCTTCCGAGCCTCTTGAAAGGAGGCTTCCGAGCCTCTTGAAAGGAGGCTTCCAAGCCTCTTGAAAGGAGGATTCTGAGCCTCTTGAAAGGTGGCTTCCGAGCCTCTTGAAAGGAGGCTTCTGAGCCTCTTGAAAGGAGGCTTCCGGGCCCTTGAAAGGAGGCTCCCGAGCCCCTTGAAAAGAGGCTTCCGAGCCTCTTGAAAGGTGGCTTCCGAGCCTCTTGAAAGGAGGCTTCCGAGCCTCTTGAAAGGAGGTCTTTGAGCTGTTTGGAAGAAGGCTTCCAAGAAGCATAGAAGGACGCTTGTAATCATCTTGCAACGAAGCAACCGATCTTTAGTGAAAAAAAAACCTTCATGTCTCTCAAACCAAAGATTCCGCATCTTTATATCCTAGATAGCATTGAAGATTTTTAGAATTTGTTCATTCGACGTTTTGTTCGTTTGATCTTTTGTTCCGCATTTCTTCATACATTGTGCTGGTTGTGGAAGGCAGGATTCAATTGGCTTTGATTTGTTGATCGCATTGTGTACAATATAATTTATTCAAATAAAAAATACACAAGGTACAAATAGCGAAGGTACCCCCAGGGGTACATGTACCCCAGGTTGAGAACCGCTAGTCTACACGTACGCATAAGCTTCCCCGTTACGTTGGGATATGGATACTTGGAAGTAGTGCGTAACGGTGTAAATCCGGCCATATCGTCAGGCTCAGTACAACACTGAAGCTGACAATATGGCGTCCCTAACCCCGAAACCCAAGGTGTCAGGCGACCCGTGCCGAGGGGATGAATGACCGGGGGGGGGGGGGTGAAACAATTAGCCAGGTCGTTAACGGAGCCTGTGAAGGTTCCACAGAGCGAGGGATGCTTCGGCGGCAAGTGGGTGGCAGTGGGTGGCAGAGATGCATCTGAACACGAGAACGTGTGTTCGTGTTCCAAACGTTCTGAACACTGCACACTGTTCAAGAGCATTGACCTAACTTAGCAACTTGTATCCTAGGAAAACTAATTCAAGCGAATCTTAGTTACCATGATCGTTTTGCTTGTCATACGAGAGTCTCGCAATGACTGGTAGGAGTGTCGGAGGGTTGATGCTTCTGCGGCACCTCAGAAATAGGAGACATGAAAGGGTCTGCCTCGTAGCTGAGGTAGGAGTGGCATAGGAGCCACCAACCTACGTGTACGTCATGGAGGGGGCGCAATGCCCAATAGTCATCCCCCGAAGTATTGCTTAATTGCGGGCCTGGAGAGGAAGGAGTTGGTTTTAGTGGGTCGGGAGTGGTGATCCCACCCCCACACTACCTGGGTTCGCCTTCCCAGGTGTCTGATTGCAGATTTCCTTTACCTTCGTTAAAAAAAAAGAACGTACGCATAAAACCGACTTAGGGTACTCCAAACACTTCAGTGGCTTGTTGAAAATCCCGCTTATTTTGACACAAACGACGCGTTCTATAAGTACATGATCCATCAAGCACTAACTATTCAACTTAGAAAATATAGTTTCTGTCTACAGATGTTTAAATTTTGTGAACTTTTGTCGTAACGGTCCACTACCAGAATATCGTATGAATATTAAAGAATCTTTTGGGGAGTTCAGAACCCCTTGAGGACCAAATTTCATGCGGGCGAACGTCTTAGATTTCTTAGAATTCAAGTTTTTTTTTAAGATTTCTACAAAACATTTTCCCGTTGATTTTTGATCCATTTGAACTAATAATACGTATTGTAACTAAAATAACTGCCGATGATCGAGGATGATATGTCACCAAAATCATGGGTAGGACAATGCCTTGATTGTTCCACCCAAGAAATTTCGTGCGTAGGACATGTCCTACTTGTCCTACCCACTCCCGGCGCCACTGGAGACAGTCAATGGAGTGCGAAGGAATTCACCGCCAAGTGCAACAGCCAAGAAGGTAATTTGCTGACAAATAAAACCGAAGCCATATTACACCGTGTGTAATATATTCTCATAAACTTTTTTATCTCGACGTAGTGGTGAAGTTATTTGCAAACGTGACAAGCTACCGTTTGATTTTTATCGAGAATGGCGTTAAAATTTACAGATTTTACTGTAGAGGAACAAGAAGGGGTGATGGGCGGCCATGCTGCACGCACAGCCTGACAGAGAGCAATGAGTTTTTGTCATAAGAGTGAGTAGAGCATAACCTTCGTATTCGCAATAAGGAATGACTGCAGTCCCCACCAAGAAGTGATGATAAAACGCTTTGTTCGCGCTCATTTTGTGTAGGTGACCACACAGCTGTGCAAAACATGTTAAAATATCTCGGAGACGAGCCAGCCTAGGGCTGAAAATCTTCTTAATAAAGATAATAATAAATATGTTAAAATACATCCTCAGAACCAGTGTCCCCCGCGTTTTGAGCTTTCTGAAAAAAATCATGGGGTATAACCTCCCGAATCAGCTCTTTATCATGACAGCTTGCGAAAAAAGTATCTCATGGTATGATATACATATCGTGTATGTGTGCAGAGATAATAAATGAGTTATTTATTCATTCTCTTTTGGATTCAATCACTGGTCATTGGGCTGAACTTAAAGAAAGTGTACGGAAAGGATGATTTTGTGCTTCAAAAGGCCGAAGCGGCTTTTCTTTTCCTGATTTCGGTCCAAAACTGGCGAATGGCCTCCCAGTTCACCAGATGCAAACTAAACTATTTGGATTATTTTATGTGATCATATATGCTGTCGTGACAAAGTGTCTCATCTGCGCCTATCTGCGCCAGCAAAAAGTAGGCCTGTAATCACGTTATGGGTGGATCTTCGTTAGGAGAGAAAAATAAGACAAAGCCATGCAAGTAACACAGCTGAATCTTAACCACTGTGCAACTGCCCAGCAGCTGCTGTGGCAGTCGGTCTCGGAGTCAAGGACCGATGTCGCCCTCCTGTCCGACCCGTACAACGTCCCTGTCGATAACGGCAATTGGGTGGCGGACGGGTCTAGGATGGCGGCTATTTGCACGACGGGATGGTAACCGATCCAAGAGGTAGTACACTCCTCTGCTGAGTGTGTCGCGATAGCCAAGATCAATGGTGTATTCTATTGTAGCTGCTATGCCCCACCAAGGTGGCCATTAGAACAGTTCAACCAGATGATCGATAGGCTATCGTTTGACCTAGTGGGTCGTAAGCAGGTCGTCATCTTCTTCTTCTTCTTATTGGCATTGCATCCCCACACTGGGACAGAGCCGCCTCGCAGCTGAGTGTTCATTAAGCACTTCCACAGTTATTAACTGCGAGGTTTCTAAGCCAAGTTACCATTTTGCATGCGTATATCATGAGGCTAACACGATGATACTTTTATGCCATACTTTGTCTAGCCCGGCACCGGGAATCGAACCCAGCCACCCTCAGCATGGTCTTGCTTTGTAGCCGCGCGTCTTACCGCACGGTTAAGGAGGGCAGGTCGTCATAGTAGGAGATTTTAACACTTGGGCAGTGGAGTGGGGCAGCTGCTGTGCCAATCGAAGGGGTCAAGCGTTACTACCAGCCCGGTGGCATCCCTATCTCACACAATAGGTTTGTTTTGCACCCAACATTGCGCGACCGTATCCCACTGACAGCTCTGTATCCTAATGAGACTCAAATGTGATGATTGTAAACAAAACACATACTATCATGAATTTTACACTTGGATGTTGGCTGCAAAAACATGACGTCGTGCCACCCACCTGGTTACTACTGGTTCCGCTAGCACGTTCAGAAGGAAAGGGTCGAATCAAGGATTGGCACCAGACCTGTACTGAAGGGTGGACGAGGGTTACACCCATAGTGATCATCTAGCAAATCGCTTTAAGATCAACTATGGCGTACAACATCCAGGGATCCCTGAGGTCTGTGGCTGAAGAACCAATCACTTTGACGGCGAAGTTTTCACCGCGGCATTGAGACTGGATGCCAATACAGAATGTCTAAGCGGGAAGCGTTGGTAGCTGACCTATCACGCGCGTGTGACGCCACCATGCCGAGGAAATCCCTGCCGAGAAATAGCAGACGCCCGGTATACTGGTGGAGTCCCGAGATTGCGGCCCTTCGATCAACCTGCCTCAAGGCTAGACGAAGGATGCAACGTGCCCGCACGGAGGATGAAAGAGCGGACCGCCGTGAAGTGTTTCGAGGTGTAGTAAGAGTGCTTATTTCGACAACCTATGCGAAGGAGCCAACGCGAATCCGTGGGGTGACGCCTACAGGATAGTGATGGCCAAGTCCAAAGGGAGCTCTTCATCCCCCGAACGGTCTCTGGATAGGTTGGCGAGGATTATCGAGGTACTCTTCCCGTCCCGAGCCATAAGTCACTGGTCTCCTGCACCGCAAGGCAATATGGGTGCGGCTGAAATGGTGGCTCCTGTGACGAACGAAGACTTACTCGCGGTGGTCAAATCTCTGGTAACGAAAAAAGCCGAACAGCGCTCTCAAGGCAACAATCATAGTGAACCCGAATATGTTCAGGCTTGCTATGCAAAGATGCCTAGATGAGTGTAGATTCCCCGAAATATGGAAAAGACAGAAACTGGTGTTGTTGCCGAGGGGCGGGAAGCCGCCAGGCGACCAATTGTCGCAAAGACCAATCTGTCTTATAGAAACGACGGGTTAGAGTTGCTAGAGAAGATCATCCTCAACAGGCTGATCCCGTACTCAGAGGGTACGAACGGCCTGTCAAGCAATCAGCTCGGTTTTCGCAAGGGTAATTCCTCGTTGGACGCTGGACGTTGGACGTTGGACCGCCGAGATAGCGATCCAACAGAAAAGGCGAGGTATTCGATACTGTGCGTTAGTGACACTTAATGTGAAGAACGCATTCAACAGGGCAAGCCGGGATGCCAACGCGCTCTCGTCACACCGGCTTAGCCTGCCGGTGGGCCTGTACAGGATTTTGGAAAGCTATTTCCAGAACCGTGTACTATTATACGATACCGATGCCGGTCAGAGAAGCGTGCCTATTACCTCAGGAGTTCCGCAAGGTTCAATACTGGGCATGGTACTATGGAACCTTATGTATCACAGGGTTCTGAAGCTAAAGTTCCCTCCTGGTGTTTAGATCGTCGGCTTCGCAGATGACGTAACCTTGAAGGTCGGGGAGTCAATTCCCGAGGTAAAACTGACGATCAGCACGGTGAAGGATTGGATGAGCGCTAGATGTCTACACCTCGCTCAACATAAGACGGAGGTGGTTATCGTCAACAACCGCAAGACATGTCGACTATGCGTGCAAGAGGGCTTCAACTGCTGTTGCGGCATTATCGAGGATGATGTCCAACAGTTCCAAGGTGTGTGCCAGTAGACGTAGGCTACTGGCAGGCGTTGCCGTATCTATTCTTATGTACGGTGGCCCGTCCTGGGTGAGAGCTCTGGGGATAACCAGTTACCTGCGGAAGCTGGAAAGCACGTACCGCTTGATGTGTCTCAGAGTGATATCTGCCTAACGCACGATATCGCACGATACAGCCTGTGTGATTGCGAGCATGATGCCAGTCGGGCTGGTCATCCGGGAAGACGAGGAGTGTTTCGAGCTACGTGACACCAGAGGAGCCCGCCAACGCATCAGGGTGACTTCGGTTGCCAGATGGCAGCGCGAGTGGGATAACTCTTCTAAAGGTAGGTGGACCCACCGGCTCATACCTAACATATCGAGCTGGGTGGAAAGACCACATGGGGAAGTTCACTTCCTCCAGACGCAATTCCTGTCAGGACATGGCTGCTTCCGGCAGTACCACCACTTGGGCACGCGGAGAGTCCCGTCTGCCCTGACTGCCCAGGTGTTGATGAAACTGCAGAGCATATACTGTTCGTATGTCCTCTATGGCAGGTTATGGTAAAACATGGTTTTCCGGCGAAACTAATATGACTAATTGGTGGAAAGTTGAACGGATCGACATCTAGTGTAAGGGTTGCGGATGAGATTTCAACATCATATTTAATCTTAGATAGATTGAAGCAGAGTTATGTGCTCTTGAATCTACTGTTCAATACGGCCAGACCTGTACGACGATCTACTTTGAACCAGCTACTTCGTAAGTGCGATTTTCGAATGGCAGCGTTGGCTCAGCCGGCGCCACGCAGGGATTGCACTCAGAGGCGGCGACTGAGATCGGCGCGGTTTAAAATTAATTATCAAATATTTCAAACATCAAACAAACGTCGGTGGGTGACGAACTATGGCGACAACCTTCATTTATATTCAGTGTAGAACACTGAATGTTCACAAAAGCTGTCCTATTTATATAGGATGCTGAGATAATATGGGTTGGCTACGCTGGTAATTTTTACATTTTAATATGACGAGAAACTATGCAAAAACTTTTGTTGTTTGTTTTGATTAATATTCCTTTTTAGGTGACTTGGTTCAGAATAAGGCTTGCCAAAAATCTCATAAAATTCTAAAGAGATCATCTGAAAATTCTGGAGAATTCTAAAAATTCAGGAAAATTTATCAAGAGCTTAACCAGAGGTCGCACAGACTGAACACACCAAACAACACATAGTGGACCAGTGGAGCACTTTTCGCTTTACGAAAAGGTTTCTCGTTACCGGGGCGTGACATGAACCCACACTCCACAGCACATGCACCTAGACGATTGACGTCGCTAACCGCACGGCCGAATTCTAGAATTTTTTTTCCATGAATCGTTCTAGGAATTTCTCAGAAATCCTCCTCTCCAGGAACTTCAAGAGCTCATTTTTAATTTTTCCAGGAATGCCATGAAAAGTTTTGCTTAAGGATACTACCATAGATATAATAATCAAGATGTTGGGGTCAGAGCAAATTAGTACTTATTTTATGGTTCCATGTACTAAGATTTCGGTACCCAGTAAAACAAAGCAACGCTCCAACAAAAAAATTGAATTGTTCTTATTATCTACTGTTGTCAAGGTTATCATCCTGACTGTTTATTTATTATTTTCCTGTGGTTTGCGGCTATTCTACGATAATTTTAATTTTCTTCAACATTAATATTTTTATTTGTTTTCAGATAAACGCTTAAAACTGTGGAATTTATTGCAATGTCTAAAAGGTTGAGGAATTGAATCGATAGGTGATTGGCCGAGCCTTCGGGGATTTTCTTCCGAACGGAAATCAAGAAATGCGTTCTCCAGCACTTGTAAGGGGAAGTTTGGTTTCTCAACGTCAGCTACTTAAACACCACTTTCAAAAAGGAAGGTTGCAGATGCACGATACGTTTCCGGTCGGAGACTCTTGCATAAGAGCGGGTATTAGGCTTGACACTCTCTGGAACACTCAGCTTCTTCAATCTAAAAGAAACCCAGAAAGAATTCGAAACCAAACAACACCATGCAGAACGTAGTAGGATAAGGGAGCGATGGTGCTGACCTGACACGTGCCATGTCGCTTAGGAGACGATGTTTGACTCGAAGGAAGCTGCGAGTTTGCGTTGTGAGCGACGGTGGCAATCTACCGGTCGGATCACAACGTCGCCTTGCCGCCGGTGGATTGACTCAATATAGGCTACGTGCTGGTGAGCCTCAGGTTCAATCAGACGATGGTGCGCAATTCTCCTGATTCTCGCACTATCGAAAGATGGTAGACAGCCACTGCACTGGCGGCACATTCTTCGAGTCGGTTTCGGGGTGGTTTCGTAAGGCAAGGACAACGCAACGGATTTTCCCACCCAATCGTGCTCCTAAAAGATGGTTTACCATAGGTGACGGTATTTTCAACAATAATACCCACGTCAACGCGGGTTTGTTACCTGTTTGACGTGAACAATTAGGCATCAGGTTAACTTGGTACCAAAGACATAATGTTATCTGGTTTATCCTAGGTCGAGGCTTGGTTTAATCGAAGGGACTTGAAATTCACTGACACAGGCCAATCTAGTAGCATAACGATCAACTTATAACAATAGTGGCCTATTGTTTAAAATCACGTGGCAGTTATCTTCGGGGTTGGGCAATAAATCACAGCTTCGACCTGAGAATCCCACAGAGCCACGCATTTGCACACTTCAACCACCTTAAACTATAGTCGAGTATTTAGCAGCTCTTAAGCTAGGCCTAATCCTCATTCTGGTTGGAAAGTACTTAACCCTCTCCCGCCCATGATGTCTGTAGAGCACCATCAAATGTTGCACCTTCTATATAGCATGAATTGTGCGTGAATATAAACAACACGACGCCGACAAAAAGTGTCTGTTCAGAATACTGACGAATACTGATCGTTAAATCACAAGCTAAATAAAATCACGAAGTTATTTTTTCAATAGTTATTTTTCGATAGTTGATAGTTTACCAAGCTTCAATTTCAAATGTACAGGTGAAGTAAGTTTTGATATGAATTGTATCTAGTTTTATCTAATGCCATAATTAAATTTACAGATTTTTCAAAGCTTCATAACCGGACAATTTTTTTCGCTGTTAAAAGATAAATACATTATAATTTGCCAACTCCTGAATAGTGCGATTTGAACGACCTCAATATGGTCTTACACCCAGCAATAAACCGGAATCAAATGAACTATGTACCAGAGAACTTAACGCAAAACTGCGTTGTCCAAACAAAAATAGAGGTTAAGGATGTGAAATGTGGAAACAAATATTTTTTTCTTTATAAATAAATAATTGTGTTATTCAAATCAGCAGCTTGCAAGTGTTTTATTAGTATCATCGTATTGATATTTACTTTTGATAAGTGATAAAAACTACACGGGATGCATCTGTTATTCTGGGAAAAAGCATGCCATACATATTTAACGTGTTTTTCATTTCGTTTCTTCATTGAATTCTATAACATTGGACGTTTCAGTTTTTGACGTATGGAACTGGAATTACACGTTACATTGGTATGCTTTTCAAGTAGTGAAAATTCACGTGTGAAAACAGTAGCATGAGCGTGTAGATTGTTTTCAGTGTAAGAGATCTCGTAAAATTTAGTTTACCGTCGCGTGAGTAATGCAGTTTTCGTCTTCTCGGAAATACAGTGTTGTCCAATAGAGGTACAGGGGTTGAACAGAATGATCGGGACAGGCAAAAGTGATTCGAAATACCCCAATTTGTGTTATTATTTTGTATATATATTGTGGAAAAATGTATCATGGAGCAGGCAAGAAGAGTTTGTTATGTTGAGTGACTGCTAGTCCAACCTAAGAGAATGGGAAGTTTTTCAATGCCGGTGTTGCCACGAGAGAATGCAACTGGCAGTCCGGCGCAGTAGTATTTAATGTGATCTGAAATTGTAACCTGAAAGCTAGTGAATTATTAGCTAAGCGAGGTGTAATCCTTCAGACGTAGAATCAATTCTTACATTTATGTCATGTCTCCAGTTCCTTACTAGGCATATTCAACAGTTGATTCTGGAACCATAGAACTAATAAAGGTCACTGAAATGTAAGTTCAACCGATATAATCTAGGTACACTGTCTCATACCCTTTGTATCATTCTAGTTTTGAAACGTTTAATAAACTGGAAACAAGAAAAAGTGTGCGGAATCTACAGCTGGTAAAGACGCTTTATCCGGCAAAAAAGGTTGGCACCTTTTGAGCGTGCTTTGTTGGCTGTCTAGGATTTTGCAGCTTGGAAAAACTTGTGTCATTCCCCTCGATTCCAACTAGGTACACCAGATTCGCCCTGGAATGAGACTAGTTTAATGCTAATAGAACGTTAATCGTCAGGCAAACCCGTTTCGCAGGTGATTCGTGCAAAAACGTTGTATTCTGAATATCCATGCTGATGTAAGTAAGTCAACTATCGCAACCCAGGATCGGTCAAAACCTCCAGTTAGCGTCATTTCAAAGATCTATGAATTCCGGTGTGTGGATCGGTGCATCGGATCTTCGGAATTGTGAACCGTAAAATGTTTATACGACGGGAAATTTCACAGAGAGCCCGGGATACTGGCCACTACACACCACTTCTGCATCGGTATATGCCTCCACCGGCTATTATTTTTGTAGTTTGTTTTAGTTTGGAAAAACAATCTACGAAAATGTTGCTATGACATCAGTACTAAAAAAAATCTGAAGGGGCATTAATAGATTACGTACTGAAGCGACGCTTCCATGTCTGGGTACCGAAGACCGTTCAGAGCATGCGAAACTGGAACCACGAAAAAATCACCAGTTTCATATTGATTGTTGATACTACCTCGCAATTAACAACTGTGGAAGTGCTTAATGAATAATAAGCTGCGATGCGGCAATTTTTAAATAGTGAATGTAATGCCAACAAAGAAGAACAGAAGAGATAATTCCAGCAGGAATTTTCAGGAATTATTCCAGAAGCTTCCCATTCGTAAACTCTGAGAAAATTTATTATTCATTCTTCAGAACTTTCGGATATGGCAATGTCTAAAACTCCTGGATGAGAAATTTTGGGGTGAATTAAAAATCTGAAAGAATAAAGGATAAGAATTTGGCAGATATTTTTGTTAAAAGAACTTTCCAGAAGTTCTGTTGAATGAATTTCCCTAGAATACAAGAAGAAGAAATTTCCTATAAGTCATGGAAGAAGAGTCAATCACTATTTGTGGGAGAGAAATTCCCCAGAGTTGTCGAAGATCCCCGGAGTAGGGATTACTCCACGATTCTAAGGAAGGAATTCCTGTTAAGTTAAATGGGAGGGATTCACCATGATTCGTACGAGAGGAATTGCCCTGATCTTTTCCGAATGAGTATTTCTGTAGAGGAAATTCTTCTAGAAGGCATTTTTTCTGAGTTTCTGCAGGAGATATTCTCCAAAAATCCTAAAGCAAGAATATTCCACTATTCTTGTAGAATAAACCCCCAGATTCCAATAAATTCCGCAGGAACTCGTGGCGAGTGCAGAGGTGTTCTCGGCTTGCAGTGGGCGTGTAACTGCATCATCAATTCCTTCCCATCCCCGATGACCGTGAGGACGTGGCCAGCGCCGTTATCGACCTTCCAAAGTACTAGAGCTCTCGGACTGTGCACATTGAGGTTGGAGTGCAAATCCCATGCTTCCATCCATTGGTTCCCCGTGCAATTGCGATTGTTCTGATCGATCACGGAATAGCAACAACAAAATGCACGGTCAATCATGCTCATCATCAAGAAAACTGGTGAAAAGGGTGAAGGGTAGGCCAAAGTTCTTTAGAATTTTTGGAGGATGAAATCTTTATAATTTCTAAAGGGGTCAGTCCTCAGAACTCCTGGGGAAGCTATTCCCCAGAATACTTAGAGACGGGAGAACTCAGAATACTGGGAAAATCAGTTTTCCAAAATTCATGGAGCAGAATTTTCCCTGGATTCTTGAGGAAGAATTTGCTCAAAATTAAAAAAAAATAACAGTCTGGAGGCGAACGAAGTACCCTAAAATCCATGGTGGAAAAATTCTTCATAATTTCTGTAGGAGTAAATCCTCTGAAGTCCTGGGACGGGATTCCCTGGAATGCCTGGAGAACGAATAACCCTGCATTTTAATATATTGTAATATAAAGTGCATTTGAATAGATTTTTTCCAGAATCGCTAGAGGAGGAATTTTAGATAATTAGGATAATTAAAAATATATCTTTGCATCGATCATCCAGTTTTGGTACCATAACAGAATCAGTCATAAAGAGAGATAAACTTGGAAACACAATGGTTGCCATAATTTGGCCACTGTCTTTCAGTGGAGTGTTTTTTTAGCATAAAGCATAAAGCAAACATGCTATCTGCCCCTGTTACTCTATTCGAGAACCAAAATTTTTGACTTACTTATTATCAAAAATATGTTATTTTCAAACAACTGCATTAAGGTTAGACTATAAAGAATTGTTGGGATTTGAAAATAAACCATTCATTAGACTTGAAAGAACCTAAAAAAGCTTAGCTTATAGAGGGATCAATTCTTCCTGATATGTGGATCAAGTCTCCCGCAAGTTTTGAAAATGCCAATATTTCTATCTTTCAGAAAAACCGATATTTCGATAACTTTCATGAAAAAATAATTGCTTTTAATGGTGTTTTTGAGTAACTGATGAAATTCTTTATCTAGTCCTCTTAAAACCGTTTAAATAAAATAAAATAAAATAAAATAAAATAAAATAAATTTATGCATGTTAAATCGAAAAATACCCAAAACAAAAAGTGGGAATCATGTGTGTCCGGTTTCCCCGTAAACAATTTTTCATACGCTTGCGATTAATGATGCAATTTCAAAAACAACTTTACTCGCCTGTGGCGAGTACTCAACTTTACTCTCATTCATCAAGCCCTATGTGTGTTACATAGGGCTTGATGAATGAGATTTGTGAATGATTTTACCAACAAAGATCATAAATCATAAAACATAACCAAAAAAGTCACAAATTAAATACTATGGCAGGTCTTACCTCGCAAAACATCAAAATAAGGGTCATAAATCTATCGTAGCGAGGTAAGGGATAGAAATTGAAAACGCATTAACCCTATTTTCGAAAAAAATAGTTTGAAGTGTTTCATATACTTCAAATAATCAATACAATCATCCATACATCCACTCGTCACCCCTACTTTCAGTTACTGTAGCAAGTTTTCCTCACGCCTGCCAAAATATTACTAAACTCGTCGTCCTTCAGCTGCTCACTGGTCACGTAAATATCGGTCATCCCGTGCGCATTGGGCCCATGCGCCAGGTGTACCTGCTGTTGGTGGGGGTGTTGCTGCTGTTGCGGCTGGTGTTGTTGCTGTGCCGCCGCCAGTTGAGGGTGCTGCAGAGGTAGTGCGTACAGTGCCACCGGTGTTGTCGGTAAGTGTCCACCGGACCCAGAACCACCTACCATCGATCCGTCCAACTTGCCGCTGGAGCTGGAGTTGCTTCCGGGGGTGCTACCTGCCGGTGATGACGATCCCAAGGAAAGCTGTTGCTGGGACTGCTGCTGCTGCTGTTGTTGCTGTTGCTGCTGAGCCAGGAGGGTGGCGTTTTGCTGGTGGTAGTTGTAATAGTCCGAGGTTGCTTGTGCGTGGCCATAGATCGCACCGCTGTGGTGGTACGACTCATAACTGTTGAAGTTGTGGTTGCTATCCGGGTATTTTAGGTATTTGTCCAGCTCTCGGGAGTCCATTTCGTCCTGACCCATCGGCGATGATTCGTAAGTTATGCCGTAGTCTTTGTAAGCGTACGAGTAGGCCGGCAACCCAGATGGGAGTGAGTTGACGCCGTAATAACTGTTAATCTGTTCCGCTGTTAGTCCACTGGGCTGAGCAGATTGCTGCACGAGTTGGTTATGTCCTGGGCTACCACCGAGGTGTGCACTGCTAACCAAGCCATTGCTGGTTTTATTCAGACTATTGCCACTGGAGATTGGAATGTTGCTGCTGGAGTTGCTGTGGTTGCTATTGCTAAGGTTGTGATTACTACTACTGCTATTACTGTTTGTACTGAGATGTGACACATGGCTGGTTGTAAGAGTGGTTCCCAGGGTTTGGTGGTCCTCGGAAGTGGCTAGCGGTGGGAAGTACGTTCCTGTTACGATGTGACCCTGATCCAGAATGCTTCGGTTCGTGCACATGACGTACATTCCGTTCACCATGGCGGTGGTTGTCGTGGACCCGGAGCATGGTGCAAGGTAGTTCCTCCTGTCGTGGACGCCATTGGATAGAGATGCTTCATAGTGGAACCGTTTCTCCGGCGTCGCGGAATGCATGTACGATGGAGTGGAGTTGTATTCTCGCTTTATTTCACTGTCATGATCGTAACTGTTGGGGAAAGTGGCAGGAAGTTTTTGTTCGGCTTTCACGTTGTGATAGCTCTCGTAGGTTAGCTTTTGTTTGCTCTTCAGATCATCGTAGCTGTGGTTCACGTGTAGACCATTGTAGCTTTCTTTCTCTAGTTCTAGTGGACTCATCTCCGGCGTCGGTAATGCAGATGAAACATCTTCCATTTTTTGACCAACGTCCACGGAGTTACCGGAAAGTTTCCTGCTGTTCACAGCCATCGAAGCTGGAACAACGGTAGGCGGCATGGGTTCGGGACTCTGTGTGGGGCTGGAGTCGGGCGTATTCAATACGTTATTCGCTCCGGAGTAGTAGTGTGGGTTATAGCTGTAAGGGCTCAGCCGTTGCGACGAATCACCATCGAAGTTAATTTCACTAGGCGAAGAATTACTCACATTATTGGATTGTGTATTGTTCGACCCAACTTGACCACCAACTGCACCATTTGTACCAGCGGTTCCACTGCGAGCTTTTGTGTGCTTCCGACGACGCGGTCGGTATTTATAGTTGGGGTGCTCGGTCATGTGAATCACCCGTAACCGTTCGGCTTCCTCAACATACGGCCGGCGGTCCTGCGGTGTCAGAGAGCGCCACTTTTTTCCTGAAAAAAGATGGGAGAAAAGAAAATGTCTGATTAGCCAAAATGTATCGCCAAAATTTGAAATTAAATCGTAGTAGGCTGACAGGGAATTCTGGATTTTTCGAAGGGTGACATAGAAAATAAATGAAGATAATTCAGTGTTCGTTTCTTGAAGCGGAAGAACGCTGATTGTTCGGCGCCCACAGCCTGTTTTCCACGGAGAAAGTAGACAAATCGTTTGGCTACGACAATGGTGTATTCGTTGCTCCTCTACAAGGTAAGAAATTTTTTGATGTGATTGAAGAAAAGAAGCGAAATAAGGCAAAAAAAGAATGATAAGCATAAACAAAAATAATGAGAAGCCAAAGAATATATGTCAGTGGTAAAAAAAAGGTAAGCCGCAGACAACAAACAGAATGGCAAAAAATCAAGGTAAGCCGTAGAATATAACTTGCAAAAGAAAATGGTAAGCCTATCATATAGGAAGAGAAAATGGCAAAAATGGACGTATAAAGAGTTAAAGGCTATTGACTAAAGATTGCAAGCTCGACCTCCAGAAATGTGAGATTCGGCGAGTAGCCATTTGCTGTTATGTTGTTTAGATCAGAAGTTACCCAAACTTTTTGGATAAGCGACCCACCTGACAGAATCTTATATTCCTTGCGACCCACCAGGTACCAAATGCACTGATCTTTAGAAATTGAATAAAAATTAGTTTCCGTTAGATTGAACAAATCATGAAAAAATTGCTCCACATCCCTTCATTGGAACTGGTTTTGGATTGGATTTGGACTTGGATCGGATTTGGATTGGAATTGGATAGAATTTGCATTGGATTTGGATTTAGATTGGATTTGGAATGGATTTGGATTGGATATGGATTGGATTTGGATTAGATTTGGATTGGATTTGGATTGGATTTGGATTGGATTGTGATTGGATTTGTACTGGATTTGGGTTGGATTTGGATTGGATTTGGATTGGATTTGGATTAGATTTGGATGGGATTGATTGGTTTGGACTGGTTTGGACTGGATTTGAATTGATTTGGATTGGATCTGGATTTGATTGATTTGGATTGGATTGGATCGTCTGGATTGGATTTGACTGACCTGGACTGGATTTGGATTGGATTTGGACTGACTTGGACCGACTGGACTGGATCTGACTTGGATTGGACTGACTTGATTGGACTTGGATTGACTTGGACTGATTGGACTGGATCTTTGACTGGATTTGACTTGGATCGACTGGATCTGGATTTGACTGGATCTGGACTGGATTCTGGACTGGATTGGACTTGGACCTGATCTGGACTGACTGATCGACTGGAACTGGACTGGATCAGACTGGATCTTGACTGAGCCTGACTGATCTGGACTGACCTGGATTTGACTGACCTGGACTGGATCTTGAACTGGACCTGACTGACTCTGACTGGATCTGGACTGATCTGACTGGATCTGATTGACTTGGACTGGATCTGACCGATCTGACTGGATCGACTGGATTTGGATTGGATCTGGACTGATCTGGACTGACTGGATCTGACTGAACTGGACTGACTAGATCGATCTGGATTGAGCCTGACTGATCTGGACTGAATTGGACTGGATCTGGACTGACTTGGATCTGGACTGGATCTGGATTGATCTGACCGACTCTAGACTGATCTGGACTGAGCCTGACTGGATTTGGACTGACCTGACTGGATCTGACTGGATTTGACCTGACTGGACCTGACTGGATCTTTAACTGGATCTGGACTGGTTTAGATCGATCTGGACTGATCTTGACCGATCTGGACTGTATCGACTGGATCTGGACTGATCTGGACTGACTGGATCTTGGACCGGATTTGACTGACCTGGACTGGAACTGGACTGGACTCCAGACTGGATTTGGACTGAGCCTGACTGACCTGACTGAACCTGACTGGATTTGGACTTGAATCTGACTGATCTGACCAGATTTGATTGGACTGGATTTGGATCTGACTGGATCGACTTGGATTGATCTGGATTGGATCTGGATTGACTTGATTGTATTTGACTGGATTTGGATTGATCTGGACTGACCTGGATTGAACCTGGATTGAATCTGGACTGACTGGATTTGGATTGACTGGATTTGATTGGATCTGGACTGGATTTGACTCGATTTGGACTGACCTGACCGATTTGGATTGGTTTGGACTGAATCTGGACTGGATTGGACTGATCTGGACTGAACCTGACTGGATCTGGACTGGATTTGGATTGATTGGGACTGGATTTGACCGATCTGACTGACCTGACTGACCTGGATTAGATCTGGACTGGATCTGGACTGAACCTGACTGATCTGATTAGATTTGGATTGATCTGGATTTGATTGGTTTGACTGGATTGGATTGACTGGACTGACTTGGATTGATCTGGATCGATTTGGACTGACTGGATCGATTTGACTGGATTTGGACTGGATTGACTGGATTGGACTGGATTTGGATTGGATTTGACTGTATTTGTATTGGATCTGGATTGATTTGACTGGATTTGACTGGAACTGGATTGATCAGAATGGATTTGGATTGAGCCTGACTGGATTCGACTGATTTGGATTGATCTGGATTGGACTTGGACTGGGATTGACTGGATTGACTGGATCGACCGGATCTTTGGACTGGATCTTTGACTTGGTTTGACCTGGACTGGACTGACTGGATCTGGATTGGGATTGGATCTGGACCGGATTTGGACCGATTTGGATCTGACTGGATTTGACTGGCTTGACTGACCTGGACTGGACCTGGACTGATCTGGACTGGATCTGACTGGATGGACTGGATATGGACTGGGACTGGTTTGACTGGATCGGACTGAATTTGGATCGATTTGACTGATTGACTTGACTGGATTGGACTGATCTGACTGGATCTGGATTGATTGATTAGATTGACTGACTTGGACTGAACCTGGACTAGATCTGACTGATTTGGACTGGATTTGGTTTGGACTGACCTGGACTGGATTGGATCGATTTGGACTGGATCTTGACTCGATTTGGACTGGATCTGGACTGATTTAGACTGACTGACTGATTTGGATCTGACTGGATTGACTGACCTGATTGATTTGGACTGGATTTGACTGGATTGAGATCGATTTGGATTGACTGGATTGATTTGGATTGACCTGGACTGATTTGGACTGGATTTGATTGGATTTGGATTGGATTTGGACTGACCTGGATTGGAACTGACTGGATTTAGATTGATTTTAATTGAGTTTGGATTGGATTTGGGTTGGATTTGGATTGGATTTGGATTGGGTTTGCATTTGGATTGGGATTGGATTTGGATTGGACTGGATTTGGATTGGATTGGATTTTGATTTGGTTTGGATTGACTGGATTGACTGGATTGGTTTGGATTGATTTGGATTGGGATTGGATTTGGACTGGTTTGGACTGGATTTGATTGGTTTGGATTGGATTTGATTGGGTTTGGATTGGATTTGATTGGATTTGGATTGGTTTGGATTGGATATGGATTGGGATTGGTTTGGATTGATTTGGATTGATTTGGATTGGATTTGGATTGATTTGGATTGATTTGATTGATTTGGATTGGATTTGGATTGGATTTGGATTGGATTTGGATTGGATTTGGATTGGATTTGGATTGGATTTGGATTGGATTTGGATTGGATTTGGATTGGATATTGGTTGTATTTGATAAGGATAGGATGTGGATTGGATTTGGATTATATTGGTTTAGTTTTAATGGTTTAGTAAATCAATAGTTTTAAACAGAGTTAACTGAGCAGTCTTAGGACAGCGTCAATGCTTTATAGCTACAAATAATGAATTCACAGCTGTTATAGATATTTAAACAAATGCGCCTGTATAAAAAAGAATACGATTAAATTGTTTTCGGATGAACAGCTCCAAATAATTTGCTTATCAGAATAAACAGCAAAAGTGTAGAGACGGTGAATGTGGAATAAAGTAAGTCTAAAAAAGTATTAGCATTTTTTTATTACAATGATAGAACGTAGTAGAACGTATGTCTTATTTCACAATTAAAATAAAGATATAAACTAAAATGTTTTCAAATGACAATAATCAATAAAAAAGATAAATAACGAGTTTGAAATTCAATCGTAGTCAGCATTTGAAATATGTACCAGCATACTGAAATTTAACCTCAGTAGGCTGACAGTGAATTCTAGATTGTTCTAAGGGTTACATAGAAAATTTACCGCAAATACAACACATAATAGTTCACCAAATTTGGCTGGTTTTTGGAAACGAAATTTGATGTGTAAACATTATAAATGATCTGTGGATGTGAATAAAAGATATTTTAGTTACAAGATAAAGATTGTCGCTTCGGTTCCCTTTGTTCTGCTATCCGAAACTTCGGTTTCGGAGTAAAATTTTAACCACGATGGGAAAATAACCATCGAAGTGTCAAATTTTAACTAAAAGTTAAACGAATCGGTGGAATGGTTCATAGCCCATGTGAATGTTATATAAGGTTCTTTGATCAGCCAGACTGCTCACTGCAAACTCGCGATGATCTGCAGATGGTTGTCTGTCAAGAATGGCAAGTGTGATCTAGATCAAGCTGTATCCCTTAAAAATCAGAAAAACTCACATTTGATGGATTGTATACATCGGACCCCAATGAACAAATAAACGTCTCTGCGCTCTTCGAGCAGTGAGTAATGGAAGCTTAACATTTGCATGAACGTGTTCCACCTCTGGCTCCGGCGCGTTGATGGCTGGCGCACACTTCGTGTAGAACCAAAACAAATTCATTCGACCTAGTTGGCAGTCGCATGTTTTGAAATTGTGTGGAAATGAGATTTCCAAGGCAGATTAATTAGTTTTGCCCCTTGAGTCGGTCGCCATCTCCAGCGCAGCACAGTTCACCCATTCGCGGTGGCTGATTGTGCCACAAAGTCTACGCCGTCGTCCGGCGGCAAACGGCAATGCTGGAATAAGGCACAAACACTTGATTTAATCCGACCGGGTGCGAAACGGCCTCGTACGTACCACTAACTGTGCGCAAGATATAATTTACAGCTTCCATCCGTCCGTTCTTTTCGTGGTGGTGTGCTGTCGCTGCCGCAGCGAGCCACCAAAGAAACAAAACTTGCAATAATTTATGACCTTCCACTATCCGCCTTCACTTGAAATGGTGCGAAAAAAAAAAAATATGCGATCTGTGGTCTTGGTCCCCCCTCCAGCAATCAATGATTGTGCTGCAATGGGGCAACGGCGGCGACGATAAAGACCACACGGGTGCGTGGAGCCGTAGATTCTTGAAGGTGGGGTTGTTGCTGCGGTCACATACCCGGAGAATCCTTCCAAGATAGGGTGTTGGCTGTGGGAAAAACGCTTCGAAGGCGCGTGTCTTATGCCGCTAAAAGGTGGAAAAGAAGACGTAGGCAGTGGGACTGCAACGATATCATAAATGGGACTACATTGACGCTGCAGTTGATGTGATGCTTATTTAGGGGAGCAGATGTTTGAGCTAGATGAAGAAACTAAACGTCTTAGAAAAGTCCTACTTCCTTCAGAAAGCAGATCTGCCCATGGTTCCATAGTTGACGTAACATTGTAACAACCATTGCACTTTCGCATTTCGAATAGTTTAAGGATAAATTTCGCAAATTTAAAACATCAACTATGAAATCATGGGCAGAGATGTGTGCTGAAATCGCAGTTTCGTCATCTGATAGCGTGTTCGAATACTGACCGCAATCCTATAAAGGTCTCTAGGATGGTCGTATTTGGGACAGTGGCATTCTCCACACTGTCTGCAACGTCACATAAAGCGCAGTGAGACTGGAAAAAGCCTCCGTCAAAGTTGTGGGAAAGCTTTCTATGAAACTAGCGAAATCCTTAAAGATGACGGTGGGCTTACTTGGCGGATGTGAGGCAGCGTCGAAAATAACAGCAGCTTCTGCCTCGAGGCACGGCAAAAGATTGAGTATGGACTGCGCATGTCATGTGAGTACAATATGTACTGCATATGTTCAAAATCTGTCTCGCCGCTTATATAAGTGCTGGGTTATTAGGCCGATTGGTCATTACGCCGAATGACAAGTGAGCAGTTTGAATTGAGAAGTAAGAAGTAAACAGTGAGAATACAAAAATGAGAAGTGAGTAGTGAGAGCTGAAAAATGAGAAGTGGAAAGTAAGGAATGGGCGGATCAGCCAAAATTTATTCCTTCTGATTCTTCGTCTACATATAAAGCTGTGTATGCGGCCGAAGAAACAGAAGAAATAAATTTTGGCTGTAACGCTCTTTTTAAATGTTGGTTTAGATTAGATATGCCTGTTATCCTGCATTCTTCAAGTTATCAAATTATCGACCATCAATCCAAATTAGATGACCGTATCCAAGTTGACCGTATCCAAGTTGAGGAAGGCTGCCGACGAACTCGTTCCAGCATAGAGAAAAATAGTGCTTTTAACCGAGCATACCGCCGATCACATGCGGCGATGACCTCGAGGAGCTGGACCTTTGAAGCAGCGTTGAAGACTAATACGATTTTCATCTTTGGAGAATCCGTAAGGGGCAATCGAACGTCAAACATTATTTATCAAAATCGGGCATTCTTCTGAGTTTCCCGAAAACAAAAAAAAAACGCAAATCCTTTCTCATCACCTACCTGGCCGTCAGCTGTCGATGCGTTGAGCCATTGAAAAACCCACAACATCTCGGATTCTGGCGTCAAATTTGGTCCACAATCCACTCTCTGTTTTGATCTTGCTTGATCGTGACTGCTATCACCTATATTTCGCATTGGTGTGTGGGTCGCTCACTCATATTTTACAAACCGAATGCATCATCATCGCGTTCAAGAGGAAGATCGCGATCTCTTCTATCACCCTCAAAACTTATCGTTAGCCTTTGTGAAAACTCATATATGAATATGTACATTATGTGGAGGATAATGTTTTGAAAAATGTATTGGAGGTAACCACTTTACCTTCGATGGGACTCGAATCCACGACAGTCGAACTCACGACGACCTGAGGGGTTGTGTGAGTAAAAGTTTTTACCGGCGTTTGACGGATAGTGTTTAATACCAGCGGTACTCAACCTTTTTCTTGGACTCTACGACACTACCCATAATTCCATTACCCATAATGCTGTTACCCCGAAGGCCACTACCCCGAACGCCATTACCCATAATGTGTCACTACCCCGAATGCCATCACCCCGAATGGGATACTACCCCGAATAAGCCAGTACCCCGAATCAGTCATGATTTCAAGTTTATAGTTTATTTCAATGAAAAAACGTAAATCAAAAGAAGTTTATTTAGTATTCATGTGAATAATAATTACTTGTTTTACGAATTATACAACAGTAAAGCAACTTCAGTCGAGCAAATTACATATTTTTCAAGAGGATTTTGATCGTATATCCGTACTTATTTTTCGAGCCGATGGTCCTTTGACAAGTACACTATTAATGATATGAGTATATTACTTCTACGTGAAGTTAAACGATTTACAATGATATGGAAATGCTAATTCTACTATGAACAATGTACGTTTAAGTTTGGAAGATGATATTAGCATTTCCATACCTTTGACAAGGTTCACTGTGTTTGACTCGGTACTCAACGGTGCGATTCGTTCCATTGAACTGAAACTATTTGAAACTATTATCCGCTTAAAACTGTTATCCTGCAATAAATGCAGGGCTGACAATTAGTCATCGTTGCAGCCCGAAATGCCACAGTTGCGACATGTTGTAGTGTCGCCTCTGATACTCGTTGCATCGTCATTGACACCAAAGCACGAAGACTTCATACTATTATTCTTCAAGCGGCAGCTGCCACTTGGAAAGTTTTTTGAAACCTTTTTAATAATGAATTTGAATTAACATATAAAAAGGTTTTTGATACCTTTATATTACCAGAGTTCCTACTATTTGTTCATTTGAGAAGCCATTCTGGTTTGATCTAGTCTGTCCATAGTGACGTGCAATCAATTATGTGAAGAAGTGACTACGGAAATCTTCATGACTTTTGGTTGCGTGACCATCTTCGTGGTAAGCATGCGGCACGAAGAAACCGAATAGGTGATGCGTTGAACCTGGCGAACGCGTTTATTTTAAGAAGGCATCATATCGCGTTCACTTGAAGCAGGCATTATTTCCATTATTCGCCTTATACCGGGCAAATTCGTTCATTAAAAGAAGGCATTATCAACTCTGTTCCCCTCAAACCGGGCTAACGCGTTTATTTAAAGAAGGCAGCATCTCCTATGTTTGCCTTAAACCGGGCAAATTCTTTAGTTTAAAGAAGGTGTTATCAGCTCGGCTCGGCAGGTAAATGCATTCATTTAAAGAAGGCATCATCTACTCTCTTCACCATATTCCGGGAAAATGCGTTCCTTTAAAGAATGCATTTTCAACTCGGTTCGCCTTACACCGGCCAAATGCATTCATTTAAAGAACCGGGCAGTTGCATTCATTAAAAGAATCATCTACTCTGTTCACCTTATCCCGGGGAGATGCGTTCATCAAAAAAGGCATTATCAGCTATTTTCGCCTTAAACCGGGTAAACGCGTTCATTTAAAGAAAGCATTATCTCCTATGTTCGCATCGTATTACGCAAATGCGTTTGTCCAAATGCGTTTGTTTCATCAACTCTGATCGCCTTAGAGCGGACAAACGCATTAATTGAAAGAATGCATTATCAACTCTGTCCTACTTTAACTGGACAAATGCGTTCATTAAAGAAGGCTTTATTTCCTATGTTTGCCGGGCAAATACATTCGTTTAAAGAAGGCATCATCTTTTCTGTTAGCCCCGAAATGAGCAAACACGTTCATTTTAAGCAGGCCAATCTCTTTTTTCTGCTTTATATCAGGCAAACGCGTACATTAAAAGAAGGCATTATTTTCACTGTTCGTCTTATGTTAATTGAAATAAGGCGTTATCTCCTCACTTACTCCATTTCATAAAATAACACTTTCCAAGATAATAATGGCGTAGAATGATAGTTAAAGTTAATTAGACAAAAAAAAAACAAAATTTTGATTAAATAGAACCTTTATTGCCTTTCTCTAAGTAACTCTAAGTAGTACACTGACCCCACAATAATGGCTCACACACCAATATGAGTCATTTCCATTTAACGAATGTGCAAAATGGAGTGACTAATTATTGTTACAAAGTGACCCATATATGTGCGATCGCTGTATATACTTTTATTATTTTCAAAAATTGTAATTTTACGATTCATCATTATCTGTGGATGTTTAAAAAATGCTGGAAAAAACTACAGATTCGGAATGTATTCGGGGTAATGGTCTTTCGGGGTAATGGTCTTTCGGGGTAATGGTCTTTCGGGGTAATGGATTTCGGGGTAGTGTCCCATTCGGGGTAATGACTTTCGGGGTACTGTCCCATTCGGGGTAGTGGCCTTCGGGGTAATGGCATTCGGGGTACTGGGATACGGGGTACTGGGGTGGAGCCTTTTCTTGAGAAGTACCCCTTCGGACTTTTGCATCAATTGAGGTACCCCCTATTTTTTTGCTGTAAATGAAAATAAGTGTAACTCATAATATATATAGAAAATGATACTGAAAATTAACGGGATATATGGCCATCCATAAAGTTGGCTTCGGCTTTCAAGCATCTCAAAAGAAGGTTGCTGGGCCTCTTGAAAGGAGGCCTCCGGGCCTCTTGAAAGTCTTGAAATGAGGCCTCCGGGCCTTTTGAAAGGAGGCCTCCGGGCCTCTTGAAAGGAGGCCTCCGGGCCTCTTGAAAGGAGGCTTCCGGGCCTCTTGAAAGGAGGCCGCAGGGCCTCTTGAAAAGAGGGCTCCGGGCCTCTTGAAAAGAGGGATCCGGGCCTCTTGAAAGGAAGCTTCCGGGCTTCTTGAAAAGAGGTTTCCGGGCCTCTCGAAAGGAAGCATCCGGGCCTCTTGAAAGGAGGCTTCCAGGCCTTTTGAAAGGAGGCTTCCGGGCCTCTTGAAAGGAGACTTCCGGGCCTCTTGAAAGGAGACTTCCGGGCCTCTTGAAAGGAGGCTTCCGGGCCTCTTGAAAGGAGGCTTCCGGGCCTCTTGAAAGGACTCTTCCAGGACTCTTGAAAGGAGGCTTCCGACTCTTTTGAAAGGAGGCTTCCTGGCCTCTTGAAAGGAGGCTTGGGCCTCTTGAAAGGAGGCTGGGCCTCTTGAAAGGAGGCTTCCGGGCCTCTTGAAAGGAGGCTTCCGGGCCTCTTGAAAGGAGGCTTCCGGGCCTCTTGAAAGGAGGCTTCCGGGCCTCTTGAAAGGAGGCTTCCGGGCCTCTTGAAAGGAGGCTTCCGGGCCTCTTGAAAGGAGGCTTCCGGTCCTCTTGAAAGGAGGCTTCCGGTCCTCTTGAAAGAAGGCCTCCGGGCCTCTTGAAAGGAGGCTTCCGAGCCTCTTGAAAGGAGGCCTCCGGGCCTCTTGAAAGGAGGCCTCCGAGCCTCTTGAAAGGAGGCTTCCGGGCCTCTTGAAAGGAGGCTTCCGGGCCTCTTGAAAGGAGGCTTCCGGGCCTCGTGAAAGGAGGCCTGCGCGCCTCTTGAAAGGAGGCTTCCGGGCCTCTTGAAAGGAGGCTTCCGGGCCTCTTGAAAGGAGGCTTCCGGGCCTCTTGAAAGGAGGCTTCCGGGCCTCTTGAAAGGAGGCTTCCGGGCCTCTTGAAAGGAGTCTTCCGGGCCTCTTGAAAGGAGGCTTCCGGGCCTCTTGAAAGGAGGCTTCCGTGGCCTCTTGAAAGGAGGCGCCGGGCCTCTTGAAAGGAGGCTCCGGGCCTCTTGAAAGGAGGCTTCGGGCCTCTTGAATGGAGGCTTCTGGGCCTATTTAAAGGAGGCTTCCGGGCCTCTTGAAAGGAGGCTTCCAGGGCCTCTTGAAAAGAGGCTGCCGGGCCTCTTGAAAGGAGGCTTCCGGGCTTCTTGAAAGGAGGCTTACAGGCCTCTTGAAAGGAGGCTTCCGGTCCTCTTGAAAGGAGGCTTCCGGTCATCTTGAAAGGAGGCTTCCAGGGCCTCTTGAAGGAGGCTTCGAGCCTCTTGAAAGGAGGCCTCCGGGCCTCTTGAAAGGAGGCCTGAGGCCTCTTGAAAGGAGGCGTCCGGGCCTCTTCAAAGGGGCCTGCGGAGCCTGTTAAAAGGAGGCGGGCCTCTTGAAAGGAGGCTTCCGGGCCTCTTGAAAGGAGGCTTCCGGGCCTCTTGAAAGGAGACTTCCGGGCCTCTTGAAAGGAGGCTTCCGGGCCTCTTGAAAGGAGGCTTCCGGGCCTCTTGAAAGGAGGCTTCCGGGCCTCTTGAAAGGAGGCTTCCGGGCCTCTTGAAAGGAGGCTTCCGGTCCTCTTGAAAGAAGGCCTCCGGGCCTCTTGAAAGGAGGCCTCCGGGCCTCTTGAAAGGAGGCCTCCGAGCCTCTTGAAAGGAAGCCTCCGGGCCTCTTGAAAGGAGGCTTCCGGGCCTCTTGAAAGGAGGCCTCTGAGCCTCTTGAAAGGAGGCTTCGGGCCTCTTGAAAGGAGGCTTCCGGGCCTCTTGAAAGGAGGCTTCCGGGCCTCTTGAAAGGAGGCCTCCGTGCCTCTTGAAAGGAGGCCTCCGTGCCTCTTGAAAGGAGGCCTCCGTGCCTCTTGAAAGGAGGCCTCCGTGCCTCTTGAAAGGAGGCTTCCGGGCCTCTTGAAAAGAGGCTTCCGGGCCTCTTGAAAGGAGGCTTCCGGTCCTCTTGAAAGAACCCAGACAACCAGAATGCATGCATAATAAAATTGGTTTTCTGTTATGCGATGCCTATGCACACAAATTTCATCGCTTACCAATCGCGAAAACGCTTTTTGTGTACGAAAGTGGAGGCGATATATGTGTATTTCTTATCCGACGTTGCACGGCAGTGTATGCGATATGCACGATTTTCATGCGAGTTTGTTCGTTATACATAGCGATGTAGTTTGTGATAACAAACTCTGTTTGACAGATAATCCGATTTCATTTGAGTTTGTTTGCAGGGATATGCGATGTCAACATATGAAGATGGAATAAACTCGCAAAATAGCCTACTGTGCGGGAAAGTTTATAAATAAACTGATGAGCTTCGCACCACAATGCGATTTTGATGAAATTTGGATCGGTAAACGATTTTAATCGTGCATTCTTATGCGATGTGTGGTTGTCTGGGAAGGCCTCCGGGCCTCTTGAAAGGAGGCCTCCGAGCCTCTTCAAAAGGAAGCCTCCGGGCCTCTTGAAAGGAGGCTTCCGGGCCTCTTGAAAGGAGGCTTCCGGGCCTCTTGAAAGGAGGCTTCCGGGCCTCTTGAAAGGAGGCTTCCGGGGCTCTTGAAAGGAGGCCTCCGGGCCTCTTGAAAGGAGGCCTCCGGGCCTCTTGAAAGGAGGCCTCCGGGCCTCTTGAAAGGAGGCCTCCGGGCCTCTTGAAAGGAGGCCTCAGGCCCTCTTGAAAGGAGGCCTCCGGGCCTCTTGAAAGGAGGCCTCCGGGCCTCTTGAAAGGAGGCCTCCGGGCCTCTTGAAAGGAGGCCTCCGGGCCTCTTGAAAGGAGGCCTCCGGGCCTCTTGAAAGGAGGCCTCCGAGCCGGGCCTATTGAAAGGAGGCCTCCGAGCCGGGCCTATTGAAAGGAGGCCTCCGGGCCTCTTGAAAGGAGGCCTTCGGGCCTCTTGAAAGGAGGCCTCCGGGCCTCTTGAAAGGAGGCCTCCGGGCCTCTTGGAAGGAGGCATCCGGGCCTCTTGAAAGGAGGCCTCCGGGCCTCTTGAAAGTAGGCCTCCGGGCCTCTTGAAAGAAGGCCTCCGAGCCTCTTGAAAGGAGACCTCCGGGGCTCTTGAAAGGAGACCTCCGGGCCTCTTGAAAGGAGACCTCCGGGCCTCTTGAAAGGAGGCCTCCGGGCCTCTTGAAAGGAGGCCTCCGGGCCTCTTGAAAGGAGTCCTCCGGGCCTCTTGAAAGGAGTCCTCCGGGCCTCTTGAAAGGAGTCCTCCGGGCCTCTTGAAAGGAGGTCTCCGGGTCTCTTGAAAGGAGGACTCCGGGGCTCTTGAAAGGAGGCCTCCGGGCCTCTTGAAAGGAGGCCTCCGGGCCTCTTGAAAGGAGGCCTCCGGGCCTCTTGAAAGGAGGCCTCCGGGCCTCTTGAAAGGAGGCCTCCGGGCCTCTTGAAAGGGGGCCTCCGGGCCTCTTGAAAGGAGGCCTCCGGGCCTCTTGAAAGGAGGCCTCCGGGCCTCTTGAAAGGAGGCCTCCGGGCCTCTTGAAAGGAGGCCTCCGGGCCTCTTGAAAGGAGGCCTCCGGGCCTCTTGAAAGGAGGCCTCCGGGCCTCTTGAAAGGAGGCCTCCGGGCCTCTTGAAAGGAGGCCTCCGGGCCTCTTGAAAGGAGGCTTCCGGGCCTCTTGAAAGGAGGCTTCCGGGCCTCTTGAAAGGAGGCTTCCGGGCCTCTTGAAAGGAGGCTTCCGGGCCTCTTGAAAGGAGGCTTCCGGGCCTCTTGAAAGGAGGCTTCGGGCCTCTTGAAAGGAGGCTTCGGGCCTCTTGAAGGAGGCTTCCGGGCATCTTGAAAGGAGGCTTCCGGGGCTCTTGAAAGGAGGCTTCCGGGCCTCTTTAAAGGAGGCCTCCGGGCCTCTTGAAAGGAGGCTTCCCGGCCTCGTTGAAGGGGGCTTCCGGGCCTCTTGAAAGGAGGCTTCCGGGCCTCTTGAAAGGAGGCTTCCGGGCCTCTTGAAAGGAGGCTTCAGGGCGGCTTGAAAGGCGGCTGGGCCTCTTGAAAGGAGGCTTCTGGGCCTCTTGAAAGGAGGCTTCGGGCCTCTTGAACGGAGGCTGCCGTGCCTCTTGAATGCGGGCTTCCGGGCCTCTTGAAAGGAGGCTTCCGGGCCTCTTGAAAGGAGGCTTCCGGGCCTCTTGAAAGGAGGCTTCCGGGCCTCTTGAAAGGAGGCTTCCGGGCCTCTTGAAAGGAGGCTTCCGGGCCTCTTGAAAGGAGGCTTCCGGGCCTCTTGAAAGGAGGCTTTCGGGCATCTTGAAGGAACGTTTCCGAGGCTTTATAAAAAAAAAGCTTCCGGGCTTCTTAAAAGGGGGCTCTCGGGCCCCTCGCTTGAAAGGAGGCCTCTGAACCTTTTGAAAGTAGGTTTCCGAACCTTTTGAAAGGATGCTTCAAAGCTTTTTGAAAGGAGTCGTCTAAGCTGCTTAGAATGAGGCTTTCGAGAAGCGTATAAGGATGCTTCCAATGCTCATGCAACGAAACAACTGAGCTTTTCGAACAAAAAACCTTCATGTCTCTTAAATTGAGGCTTCCGAGCGTGTAGACTCTAAATTTTAGTTCAGAAGCATATTCTTAACATATCATTCAACATTTTGTGTCCATCAGGAAGATTTTTGATTTTACCCGTAACGCTGGGTAGACACCTTTACGTGGTGTGTTACGGGGTAAGATCTACCACAGTCACATTGCCAGCTACAGGCAAATCCTGACCCAACGAATACCTTCCCAATATCCAACTCCGTGGTACTTATGAGGGTGTCGCTGAGGGAAGAGCCTCTCTTTAAGTATCACATCAACATTTCCTTTCCCTCCCCTAGTTGCGGTAGTAGTAATCCTCACGCTTTTGTAATTTTTGTCTTAGATTGAAATCAAGGACTACACCTACCTTGATTTCTGATAGCAATCTGGACAGTAATTTCAAAAGAAACGTGAGTTTTACTCCACTTTCATTTTGTCATTAATTTGAAATTTGAATAATTTCTAATTTTCGTATATTTATTTCCTCAATTTTCCATATTTATATGTTCTATATTTAATTAATTTCATAATGTCATATTTTTATACCCCCAAATTTTCAAATTTTGCTATTTTTTTATCTCCATATTTTATTTTTATTTTTATGCTTTCATAATTTCATTATGTTGTATTTTTATGCTGCCATACACTGCTGATAAGGAACTATATTTTTGACTTATATATTTTCATATTTCTATTTATATATTTTTCAAATATGTATTCATACTATCACGTTCTCATTTTATCATTTATCCTTATTTTCCTATGTTCAAATTTTTATATTTCCATTTTATCTTGTTTTCATATTTTCGTTTCTTCGTGCGTTCATATTTTTATATGTTTATGTTTTCATTTATTTATATTTTCATATATCTTTATTTTCACATATTTTTAGTTTCATATATTATTTTTTTCATATACATTTAAATTTTCATACTTTCGTTTTCTCATATTTTAATTTTTATAGCATGTGAATTAGGGTGGCTCAAATTAGTATGGGAAAAACTTTTTTCATTTTTTTTGATGGGCCGCCCTCTGGTTCGGTTTTGTTTGATGCCCTGATGCTCTGGACAGGGTTTCGGTCAACGTTTGGGTGGTGCTGGACTCGTTGGAGGTTTGTATGCAAAGGTGTATGCAGAAACATCCAAAAACAGTGAATTGCAGTTGGACGGCAGAACTTACGATGAAGAACTATGATACTCATTCAGATCTTGGAGAATTTAATACAGAATGTTATGCAGAAAACGGCGAGAAGATTAAAGTTTGCCCGGCTAAGTTATTAGCATTTCTCTGAAGTGGGGTTTGAGCAAATTTCGTTTCTTTTGCCTTTGAAAAGAAATAAATTCACCCCTACAACACTCCAGTAAAATGCTAATATCTTTGCCTAATAAACTCTAATCTTCTCGCGGTTTTCAGCATAACATTCTGTATTTAATTCTACACGAACTGAATGAGTATTATGGTTCTTGATCGTAAGTTGTGCCGTCCAATTGCAAATCACTGTTTTGGGATGTTTCTGCATACATTTTTCCATATAGGCTTCCAATGAGTTTAGCACCGCCCAAACGTTGACCGATTTGGCTGAAGTTTTGTCCAGAGCATCAGGGCATCAAGTGGAACCGAGTGGGAGGGCGGCCCATCAAAAAATTTGAAAAAGTGTTTTTTGAGCCACCCTAATGTGAATATAATAGTGCGAAAGTGTGAAGTTATTTTCATATTTCACACTTTCTTATTCTTATGCTTTCACGTGTTATATCCTCATAATTTTGCTTGTTTCAAAGTTTACTTCTTATATTTCATATTTCAGTTATACAACATATTTCCATATATTCATGATTTATACTTTCATATATCCATATTGTTATATTTTGATATTTTTATTTACTATCATATTCATTATTATTTATATTTTCAAATGTTCATATTTATTTTTTAATATTTCCATATTCTCATATTTTCATATATACATATTTTATTCCCTTCATGTTGTCATATTTTCTAATATCTATTTTTCCACATTTTCATTAAAATATTTATTAAAAATTTACTTAAAAAAATACGGGAAGATCGAGAGGGCATCATTTGCCTAAGACGTTATTATCTGACAAAATTTCAATACGTTCGATGATCAAACTTTAGAAAAACGGGAGGAGCTGACAAGATACAAAGGAAATGTAACATTTTCAATACAATAGAAGAAACATATTTATTTTAATAATTTTTACCATTTGTATTTTTATAATTTTTGACACACAGTGATCTAGTGACGCTGATTTCTTGAAGCTGAGGTCCTTCGGCCAGGGACACTGTAAACTATTTTTCAAATAATCCCGATCTAAATATTTGTATTTCCTTTTCAGCTGAAACAAGTGTTGCTGGTGAAGTTTGTTTCACACCAAGGATATATTTGCTCTCCTTTGATTTTCATAAATTTTAACGTTTTTTATACACTTATTCTTAATATTCCCATACATTTTCTCAAACTACCATGGAGCTCCATATCTTTTAAATAATCTCGCATAAACATTTATAAAGAATCATCTTGTCATAAACGATTTACCTAACCAAATGACAATAATCTTCACTTTTCAGAAACATTGGGTGCTGACGTAGATTCTGAAGACGCATCACACTACATCACACTCTAATATTACTACAATTTATTATTTCAGAAATATGCTGCAGAATGCAAAATCAATGGAATTGTTTTGCCAAAATCTATTCATTCATATTACATTCAAGAGCAAAACATCACATTTTACAATATCAATACCAATAAAAATATAATATTCAAGCTTTTTCGCCAAGAAAAGCACCCTTAATAACCCATCCAAATTCAACTCCAGATACCTATGAAGGTCGCGCGAGTTCTCCGCATCTTCTTAAGTAGGTATCTAATCAACACTTCCACCCAAATCCCCACTGATCGTAAGGACCTGGCCAGGTGTTGAACAAAGGGATTGTTGAATGAAAAACATGCCAAGCCCCAGGCTGTTTTCTGGCGCATCTAACGTCCCTATCGACAGCCAACCCAGGATAGTGTGCGGTCAGATATGCTATGCTATGCTATGCTATGCTATCATGAAGATTTTTGATTTTTTGTCTCACAGCCCTCAACCATTTTTGGTGCTTGTGGAGAAAAGGATTCAATAGTCTCAAGTTACTGAACGCCATGCATATTATGTACAAAGTTCCAAACTTCCCAAGTAGCACATTTTGAACAGATCTAGTTGCAGCAATTTACATGTAACCGAATTCGGTCACATATGCATACAATTATGGAAAGAAACTTCCAACATGTGTGCTACTCGAGTTCCCATGCTGCTTCCATATTATGAAGCCTGCCGAATCAACTTCGCCATCTCTAACCATTTGTTAATTGAGTTCTAAACAACGTATGATCCAATGATGAAAATGAGCTATGACAGATAATGTCTGAACATGGTTTTCCGGCAAAACTGTTTAGACTGATGTGTGAAACGCTCGATAGCTCGTGGATGTGATGCGCTTTAGAATTTACTATTCAACATTTCATTCGGGGCTGCGAATATCAAATTTGGCGACCAGTGGAGCGACACCATTATCCCACGGTAGCATAGGTTCCAAAAAACCGAGAATTATGGAAGTAGCAAATCAGTTATCCAAGTAGGTATGTTTGAGAATTTTTCTGAAAAGTTTCTGTCGCCATGTTAGATGTTTTTCTCTCATCAAAATGGCTGTGGTGACAGCTGGTGGCTATTTTTTTTCATTTTTTGGCTAGATGACCTGACTGTAACTTTACAGATACGAGCAAAAAGTCAAACATGTGGTGTTGGTCATACCTGTAATAAAACAGGACTAAAAATTGAAATAAATCCTACTAGCGTTGAATTTGTTACGTGGGTTGGGGAAGAAGAATTAAGTAGCTAACAACGAAACACTTTTGGATAGTTCCCACTGATGTAAATTCGCTGTAACGTCCTTCAGTTTCCTGTTACTTTATTTAAATAAAGATGAATTAAGTGAGCCGCCAGTCACTCTAGTTGGTTTAATTGCACTATCATGTCACGTGCCGTTACTAGCACTGACTAGCAGTAAGGCGACGATTCAATGACTAACCTGGAAACAATGCCGATGTCAGTTGAGTAGCGTTCGGTGTAGTAGAAAATAAAGAATACGTCAGAGAGAAGCCCGAAAATCAAAACACCGAACTGAGATGTGAAACAATGGCGATTATTAATCATCAATTACATGTCGCTGCATTGTCGATTAGTTAGAGCACCAAACTGGTGGAACTGGTGAAGAAGTATGGACATGGACAATGTAATTATTTATTTGAAAATTTATGTATGATATTTGGTAGGTCTTCTGAATCATCCTGTTTTGACTTATGTTCAACTTGTATTCATGTACCAGTTATAGGAATGTGGAATTTCTAATGATCGCTTCAAACCATCCCAATATTCTTTAAATGAGACACACACTCCTAGTGGTCCCACAGCATGCCTCCGAATGAATCCGGGAGCACAGCTTTCACAGGATAAGCCCCTGAATCCGACACGACATTTACATACTTCCACTGTTGAAACTTGACCTAGTCCGTGATCTTTGAAGTCTGCGCTGTCCAGCACAACTTGAGGCGATTCCAAGCTATCGGAAGATTTACATTTTACGTAAAACTTTGTGACGTTCGTCAAGACAGTCATGAACTCATCTCGTTGCACGATACTCCCATTCAAAAGTCGCCAATTGTGCTCGGTTATTTGAACTAGTTTGTTCGCTTGTTCCCCATTGATCTCTAATTCTCGCTTGTGGTAGTATACCATCGTCAACGTGCTGCCCTGTAGGACTACATCTGGACCATTGTCATCCACGTCATCTTCTTTTGACTGAATATCCAGAAATCCACCATAAGACATCAACAGATTTCCTCTCAGATGCTTTGGCAGCGAATAGTATTGCGAGTGTTCCGCATTTCCACCACTTGGCCACCGAAAAGGTACTTCGTCACTTTTAAGAAGTTTAGCGGACAACTACAAATCAAAATTTACCGAGAATTGAATTGGAACGATTTTTGGAATGTGATATGACTCACCTTGATCCTGAACAGATTTTCCGCCATGTTGCATTTTTCCGTGATTCCGGAACAAAAACATTTTTTGCTTTGCGTGGGAACACCCGTGAGCGATGCAGGTTCCTGGTTATCAGGCTTATCGCATTCCTCAACTTTGACCAAAACTGCTAGCGGTGTTTCCTTTTGCCCATGTCGAGTAACTCCATGGTACTCGTACAGTCCTTCGTCTGACCAATCCATGTGCCCGCAAATAAGGGTGCTGCCTACATCAGATATCGTCACTTCACACTTCTCCGACACGGACGTCCCATTGAATTGCCAAAGATGATCCGCATATTTCACGTTCTTCACGCTCAGCTTCAGACGTTTTCCATACTGTACAACAGCTGTTAGTACTTTTGGAAGGGTTGTTTCCTCGGGATGCGATTTCAACCCCAAGCAATATCCAAGGAATGCAAATAGTACTAAGTTCCTCAGAGAGCACGTACCGCAGACCATTTTGATCTGATGATGAAATGATCAATCGCACGCGATTGAGAAGAAATCGATCAACTCTTCTACTTTGTTGCTTGATGACCTTACGATTGACCTGGTGCTTGATTGTTACTAATCACCCATGTTAGCACTCAATTGATAAGACACGGAATGGAAGTGAAATCGACTGACAACACGAACTCAGTCTTTTATACTACATTGATTGGAATGCAATATTTTGGACTTTGACGATTCCACTTGTAGGTTCAATCGTTATTGTGTTGTACTTTGAATTAAATATTGAACCCGCATCGTCCTAGTTGCAGTTCACAAATCTCTCAACCGCTAGCACTATTTTTACTGTTGGAATTCATGGCCATCGATCGTATGAGGAAGCCTGCAAACTGGTTTGATTTTGCTCAATTCTTCCTTGAATGCGTCTGCACAAGTAGGAAGCCCAATTTGAGCCGTGCTCTGAATTCCGCTTGTGAATGAAAATTTTACGGAGCAATCAAAAGTGAACTGTGATATGACTGGCAAAAACGGAATTTACAGTGGGTCCAAAAAGTATTCGTCTAGCTGCATATTCTTTAGTAAAATGTAAAACTTAGGCGTGATAGAAGTGAGATCAAAAAACTTTCTTCTAAATTTGGTAGAAAACTTATAAACACATGAATATCATTCAAAAACAAATAGAAATTTCAATTACTTTTTCTGGTATGTAGAGAATATCTAAATTTCGTCAATTCCGCTCGATCAAAAAGTATTCGTCTATTCAGAAAATAATCGAGTGAAACACGAATATAATAGTTTTATTCGCATGTAGTTACACTAGCACACTCTAGTGATGTCTAGCAATATTTTTTGTTAATATTCAATGACAGATCAAATAAGGTTTTTGTTTTGTTTGAACTTGGCGCGGGAAATTGAAGCACCATGGGTGGGAAAAGTAAAAAGATGAGTCCAAATGAAACAAAAAAAATTCTACGCCTGCATAATTAGTGCAAGTTGACTTATGACTTTGCAAGAAATCTGGGTAGACCAAGGGTAACAAGAATTCAACCATTTAATTGGTGATTGATCGCATCAGCACCACAAAAGTCTATCAAAACAAATAACAGAGTGGTCGTCAGCGATGGTAAACTGATAACGATGAGCGATTTATTGTGCGGAAAATCCTTAAAAACAAGTTCACCCATATAGGCAAGTGAGTTGGAGAGAAGAAGTGCTCAGATATGAACCAATACGAACAAAAATACCTGTGGAAAGTATGGGTATAATGGGCGAGTATCACGGAAGAAAATTCAAGTGAGCCATCAAATTATCAAAAACAGCTCGATTTCAGCTAAAAATATCGCTGGAAGAAGGATTACTTTCGGAATCAAGTAATGTTATCTGACGAAAGCATATTAGGATCAAATGGCCGAGGTATGGTATGGCGAAAAAGAAATATTGAGATACAGCCGCAGAATCTCTTTTGAGCAGTAATGCATGGTGGGGGCTCCGTCATGGTCTCTGGGGTGCTTGAGCGCAACCGGTGTGGGAAAATTTCACATTATTGATGGAATTATATATCACAAAATGTTCATACGCATTTTGAAAGAAAATTTGAACGCCAGTGCTGAGAAATTGGGCTTACAGGTAACATACATCTTACGGGGTGATAATAACCTCAAGTACACAGCCCAAAGTACTAAGCTGTAGCTACTCTATAATACCCCAATCAACTCAAAACGCTTCCTCAGATCCCAGATATATATCCAACTAGCTTTATGTACCCGGCCTTGCTCGGAATTGCCAGTTTGGTTTGCAGTTTTATTTTAAAATCGGAAAATGATAAAAGCAACAGTCAACAGGGTAATTGTGTTTACTTATTCATATTTTATCATTTGATTAAAAGAAGGCTTTTGGAAACACTGACTGATTTTTGAAGAAGGGATCGTTGGTTTGAAAAGTCTTATTCCAGGCAAACGTCTTTTTCTAAAGAAGGAAAACATCCATCGATGCCATATTCCGGGCAAACGCATATTTTTAAAGAAGCAACACATCCACCATTCAGAAGGAAACACATTAATCATTGCCTTTCACTGGGCATACCATTATTCCGATGAAGGGTAACAATTATGATTGTTTTATGCCCAGCAAATGCTTGCTTCCTATGCAAGATTTTTCTGATGCTGTTCTTAATTATCCCAAATGTCCTTCATGTCGAATGACCTTAGACCAAATAGTGTTATGTTAATGGCCTGCTACATTCAGGGATATATCATATTCAGGGAAATGTCATATTCTGGGATATGTGTATCGGAAAGTATCATTTTTGGCAAATATCATTTTCATTAGAGTCATTTTGTGGGAAATGTTATTACTGGGAAAATGTTATTGTCGAGGATTTTCTATTTTAAGGAATTTGGGCAATTTGCTTTCGGAGCATTGTACAATGTCAAAGAACCTCGGATGTACTAAATAAGAGGATTATAAATTAAGTCGTTTTCTAAACAATATCCAACAATAACCCCTCTCCCATTCCAAAAGTTCCTTCCAGCCTCTATATAATAGTTTCTTTTGGGTAGAGATTACGTGTTTACGTGTTTGGTTTGAATTGACCCATGCGATAAAAAGGTATACTAAACTGTTCGTTCAATAAATATACAATCCCTCTCATTCAGCTATGACACTTCTACCCAGTCTGATATAGTCTTCCTTAGACAGATAATATGGGTTCCAAATTTGGTGGACATCGATAAATGGGTTCAGAGTCATGCAGATTCATCGATAACTAACAATACCCTCTCCACCCTCCTTTTAAAATGACTTACTCATATCCACTAAAATCGCTTCCTTAGGACAGAAAATATTTGATACAAATTTGGTTCAAATCGGTCATGAGGCTCAAGATTTACATTGAGTTGATCGATTGCTAAACAATACCTCTCCCTCTACACTCTTTCTTTTGTAAAGATCATCCCTAACCTCTATCGTCGTCTCCTTATGATAATGAATTTGTGTTCGAATTTGTTTGAAATCGGCCAAGGGTTCAGAATTGCTAGGTTGCTCAATAAGTAAGCAATACTCCTCCTACCAACCCTCTCTCTTTTCAAAGAGCATCACTAACCCTCTCATCGTCGTCTCCTAAAAATAAAGATTTGTGTTCCAAAGTCAGTTGAAATCAGCCAAGGGATCAGAATTTACACTAAGGTGATCGATAACAGCAATACACCTCCCCTTTTCAAAGAGCATGCTTAACTCCATATCGTCCCCTCCTTAAGATAAAAATTTGTGTTCCAAATTTGGTTGAATCAGACCTAGGGTTCAGAAGTTACACTAGGTTGATCGATAACTAAGCAGTACCCTTCCCCCACCTCCCCTTTCCAAGAGCATGATCACCACCCTATCGCCTCCTTAAGATAAAATTTGTGTTCAAATTTGGTTGAAATCACCAACGGTTCAGAAGTTACACTGAGTTGATCAATAAATAAGCATGCCTCTCCCACACCCTCCCCCTTTTCCAAAATATAACCCCCTACGTCCCCTCCATAGAATAAAAGAATTTGTGTTCCAAATTTAGTTGAAATCAGCAAAGGGTTCAGAAGTTACTGAGTTCATCGATAACTAGCAAAACCCTCCCCACCCTCCCCTTTTCAAAGGCATGTTTAACCTCCTCCTCCTCCTTAAGATAAAGAATGTATTGTTACAAATTTGGTTGAGATCGGAGGGGTTCAAAAGGTACACTGAGTTGATCTATGACTAAGCAATACACCTCCCCACCTCCCTTTTCCAAAGCATCTCTCCCCTATCGTCGTTTCCTTAAGATAAAGAATTGTGTTCCAAATTTGGTTGAGATCGAGTCAATGCGTTCAGAAGTTATGCTGGAACATACCTACATACTACAAACATACAAACATTGAGTTTTATATATATAGATTTAACTCCATTGGAAGGTTCTGAATGACAAACTTTTCGTGAAATTCGTGAAAGTTATATTTCGAACATCAACGAATTGAAATTAGTGTTGAAAGAAAAATGGAAGAATATTCCGGCCCCCATTACGGCTAATTTGGTCAGTTCTATGCCACAAGAACTATAGCCCGTCACAGATACACAGGGGAATTCAACGAAATACTGAATTTAATTCTAAGACTCCTGTTTTCGTTTCAAAAGCGCGCTAAACCTGACTAGACGAATACTTTTTGAGCCCGTATTTAATGAATTGTTATGTTTTGTTACCTTTGTTTATGTTATTGTTTTATTTTTCTGTTTGATTTTAAACAATAAAGATGAATTGATTAATTTACTACACAATGTAGGGAGTGAGTGCTAGTAATGGACCCCGTGCGTATAATGGACCCCCTGAACAAAAACCAAAATTAAACGCTGGAATCAACGATTTCCTGCAAATTTCCATTGGATAAAGTTGCTTCACATATCAGGGTAGTTGTTCCATGCAATTGTTTTAGCTTGGGATACTAAAATTAAGTTATATTAACTAATTTGTTAAAGTAAATACGTTAGAGGGTCCATTACTACTGAACGGGGTCCATAATGAAGGAACATCTGGAAATGGAACATGTAAATCAAATGGGACCATAATTCGTATGTAAACAAACTCTATGTTGCGTATTATGGTCCCGGGGTAAAAATAGGCAATCTGGCTACATTATTTTGAAATACTTATTTTTGTAAAAATGAATGTTTAGCATGTTGTATGTATGAAACGCATTGCTGATGTCTGTTACTTAATCTGGTGCTACAGAATGGCAATATGTCATGAGTCAAGCTGCTAACGATCATTCAGTAATTTGCGTTCGATCATTTAGATTTGTCAATAACACATTCCAGAAACTGAATTTCAAAATATGTTGTATGGTAGACTTCTAGCACATAACATATAGGCATCTTTGCCGTGGAATGTGGTCCTTCGATGATTTTGGAACGCTAGCGAACCTAGCGGTGGAAGTCAAGCTTTACTGAACAACGCACGATTGTTGATACACAAAGAGCCTACTTTAAAATTTGCAGTTTGTTCTATGATGTCTATCTGTTTTGTGCTTCTAGTGCGAAGGTTTTTCTACAACTTTGCCTAATGGTTCGTTATTAGAATTCAACTAATAACGGAGTTAGAAATAGTTGCAGTAACTTAAACTAAACGATTGGAATTTTTTTATCATTTAGTCTAAGTAACTGAAACTAAAGCTATAACTCCGTTATAGTCAGAAATTCAAACAACGAACCATTGAGCAATTAATAAAGAATCCTACTAACATATTTTGAAATTACTAAGATGTGTTAGTTGGCAAACTACTAAATGATCGAACGCAAATTACTGAATGATCGTTAACATCCTTGCATGTGAGTCTGACTCTAGCAAAGCGATTGAAGTAAATTTCCGTCCTTAAGGGGTCCATTACTAGCACTCACTCCCTAATCGAAGTTTTTTTTTTGAGCTTTAGATTCTATCTTTGACATTTTCTAGAAAACACACAGCTGACGAATACTTTTGGATGTAGTTCTTTCAAAGTTTAAAACATATGTATGTGTCATTTTTTTGTAGCTTGACGGCATCATCTGTCTATCGTATCGTACAGTTGTAATGTAGCGCGTGGTTCGATGTAATAAAAACGTATATATGCATGCACGTCAAGTCCTAAACATTGTGTAATTTTATTTATGTTTTCGTGAGATGAAATCAAGACTAAAGATGTAGAGTTATATGAAAAACGATACTGAAGCCGAACGATACTGAAAAACATGTCAAAATACAGGAGAATATTTATGAAACATGCATAAATGCATAAGTGCACTACCAATATGTTGAGGTAAACACGTCTTAGGACAGGGAATAAAAATGGTTCAAGGTTCTATATTGTCATAAGTGTCCTTCGATGCTTCAGACAGCGTCTTCGACCAAAAGTCGTACAGGCTGAACACTTGACACCTAGACAATGGACAGGACACATAACAAGTTAGCAAATGAAAATCTATTTTTGACCAAAAAATCTTTTCATCTGTATTCCTTTCTCCAAAATCTGTATCAATATCTGTATCAGAATTTATTTGCTCCATTTACGTCTATCTATCAGTAGAAAAAATCTATAAAATTTTGTATGATGGCGCTTGTGATACTAACCTTTGAGAAAAAAACCATAACCAACACAAAATTTAACGGTCACAAGCCGGAGATTTTTTTAATTTACCCTAACGCTATTTTCAAATAATATAACGTTAAATTGATACTATTTCCGACCCCCACAATAGCAAAGTTACAATAGCAAAGCGATTTTTACTTTACTAACATTTCAAATCTTACAATGGACTTGCTTCCAAAATAAATGAACAACTGATGTGTACATTTTTTGTATATTGAATTTAGAAATCGCGAAAAAAAATATTGGCTTATCTCATAAACATAATATACAGTCATCCGACATACCGTTTTGTTTCTCATTCGCAGATAGTGCATCTCTTCACTTTTATGGCAAAAACCCATTGCTATCTGTTTTAATATGTATGAACAAGGATGTTATGAATCATTTAGTAATCTGCTTTCGATCATTTAGTGTTGTCTATAACTCGTTGAAGAGCAATTTGACAATATGCTTCT